>NC_056735.1:723478083-723570583 GCF_019279795.1 Protopterus annectens | reverse complement strand
TTTTGCCATTTTAAATCATAAATAAAAGCAATGTGTTATTCAGTCTTCATAAAGGAAGCAGACAGTGTAGTTGTCTCAATGAGTCATGCACTGTATTCTTCACCTTGCAACAGATACAGCACCATCATGACTCTAATCTTGCACTGTGCATTTATATGTTTGTTTTCTTTCACATCCCAATAAAATATGACTCCCTCTTCAGGGAATCAATTCTCTGTCAGTCCTGAAAGTAAAACAAAAGTTGCAGCTTGAGATACACGTGATCTTAGGCATCTTTCCATACCTTTAAAGAACCGTCCTCATTGCTTGATTATCTCAACATCTCTGAGCTGCTTCTTTTTAGAACTGGGCTTCCTATAACACCTGCTTTTTGCTTTTTACTGAACCCTACCAATCAAAAGGCACCACTTCAACTGAACCACAGGAACTATAACTCACAGTGTTTACCCTATGAGCCAACTGCCAGACTAGGCACCACTTCAACTGAGCCACAGGAACTATAACTCTGTATTTCCCCTATGAGCCAACTGCCAGACTAGCCATCACTTCAACTGAATCACAG
Source organism: Protopterus annectens (assembly GCF_019279795.1). Lineage (NCBI taxonomy): Eukaryota > Metazoa > Chordata > Ceratodontiformes > Protopteridae > Protopterus > Protopterus annectens. Next base: position 723,570,021 of record NC_056735.1, on the reverse strand, counting down.
GAACTATAACTCACAGTTTTTACCCTATGAGCCAACTGCCAGACTAGGCACTATATCAACTGAACAACAGGAACTATAGCTCACAGCATTTACCCTATGAGCCAACTGCCAGACTAGGCACCACTTCAGCTGAACCATAGGAATTATAACTCACAGTGTTTACCCTATGAGCCAACTGCCAGACTAGCATTACTTCAACTGAACCACAGGAACTATAACTCACAGCGTTTACCCTATGAGCCAACTGCCAGACTAGGTACCACTTCAACTGAACCACAGGAACTATAACTCACAGTGTTTACCCTGTGAGCCAACTGCCAGACTAGGCACTATATCGACTGAACAACAGGAACTATAGCTCACAGTATTTACTCTATGAGCCAACTGCCAAACTAGGCACCACTTCAACTGAACCATAGGAACTATAACTCTCAGCGTTTACCCTATGAGCCAACTGCCTGATTAGGCACCACTTCAGCTGAACCACAGGAACTATAACTCCCAATGTTTGCCCTATGAGCCAACTGCCAGACTAGGCATCACTTCAACTGAACCACAGGAACTATAACTCACAGCGTTTACCCTATGAGCCAACTGCCAGACTAGGCACCACTTCAATTGAACCACAGGAACTATAACTCAGTGTTTACCCTATGAGCCAACTGCCAGACTAGCCATCACTTCAACTGAACCACAGGAACTATAACTCAGTGTTTACCCTATGAGCCAACTGCCAGACTAGCCATCACTTCAACTGAACCACAGGAACTATAACTCACAGTGATTACCCTATGAGCCAACTGCCACACTAGGCACCACTTCAACTGAACCACAGGAATTGTAACTCAGTGTTTACCCTATGAGCCAACTGCCAGACTAGGCACTATATCAACTGAACAACAGGAACTATAGCTCACAGCATTTACCCTATGAGCCAACTGCCAGACTAGGCACCACTTCAACTGAACTATAGGAACTATAACTCACAGCGTTTACCCTATGAGCCAACTGTCAGACTAGGCACCACTTCAGCTAAACCACAGGAACTATAACGCACAGTGTTTACCCTATGAGCCAACTGCCAGACTAGGCACCACTTCAACTGAACCACAGGAACTATAACTCACAGTGTTTACCCTATGAGCCAACTGCCAGACTAAGCACCACTTCAACTGAACCACACAGGATGTATAACTCAGTGTTTACCCTATGAACCAACTGCCAGACTAAGCACCACTTCAGCTGAACCACAGGAACTATAACTCACAGTGTTTACCCTATGAGCCAACTGCCAGACTAGGCACCACTTCAACTGAACCACAGGAACTATAACTCACAGTGTTTACCCTATGAGCCAACTGCCTGACTAGGCACTATATCAACTGAACCACAGGAACTATAGCTCACAGCATTTATCCTATGAGCCAACACCCCAGGGATCACTTCAGTGGCCTTGCTTGACAGGGGCATTGGGAACTAACTTTGGGCGGCATGATGCCAGGGAATCTTCTTGGGCTAGGCTTATATAGGCTCCAGGGCCGTTAGCCTAGTACACACCTATGAACCTATATGTCTTCCCATAGTTCTTGTGTATTTTGTTTCCAGTCTTTCTTCCCAATCTTTTCTAACCTCTTCTAATTGATACTTATAATTATCATGCCATATTTTATATGCCCTACTAATTATCCCTTTTTTAACTGCAGCTGCTGTTCTAGATTCAACCAAAACCCCCACAAGAGTAGGTCTTTCTCTTAAGATTCCTCTATCCTTTTTCATCAATCCCTGGTAGGGAAAGCAGTCTCTAACCTGCATTCCAAACATCTTCTTAGCCGCATCCTACTCTATTTCCTTCCCCTTTCTAGTTATTTGCTTCTCCAGTAAATTCCAGCCCCCTCTACCTTATTTTCTGTACTCCTTCTTTCTGTACTCCTTCTTACAGTTTTCCCTATAGGCAAAATGTTCTTTCTCCTTTCTCGTGTTGGCTTAGTTCTTAGAATACTTTCTGCTACTTTATGGATATAATATTCTGTGTGGTTGTTATTATTCTCCCAAAGGATTTGCATCCAAAGGGCTGTCAATTGTTTTCTCAGTAACAGTGGTATCTGTACTTAGTTGTTATACTGTCCACAGATTTGGATCCAGTAGATTCTGTTAATTTTTAATGTGTTTAATGATTTCTGGGTAGCATGGATATAATAATAATGAAGGAAATCATCAAGTGTATGAACACAGATAGGACGAAGCAGGAGAGAAGTAAAGAGCTGTATAAAATCTAGCAGAAACCAAGAGTCCATTGATAATCTTGGAGGAAAGGGGTTGCACCAAGCAGTAAACTGCTTGATTCCACGGCTCACATCATTCTCATGATTGACAGTGTGGTATGAAATATGATGGACCAGAAGCTATTTTGATATCTATTACTTTGGGTCGGAAGAGGGTGTTTGCAAGCTGTTTCCATTGTTAAATCAGTATTATTCATTAAGATCACTGACTTTCAAAACAGCAAAGAATTTTATTGATAGAACTTGAAATCAGTGACTGACAAGGATGAATGGGCTTGGACAACATACCTCTCAACTTTCCCTGACTTTGTCTGTCAATGCTGGACTGTCTCTAATGTTGCCCCCAAATTTTACTTTATCTCTTCTGAAATGTGTGAATTTATGTCTCTAATGTAGGGATTACAGCTAAACAATTCTGGATAGCAAAGAGTTTGTGTCCATCAGAAAATATTTTCTGATGCAAATCCTCATATTCTATCATCTTTCAAAATGAATAATGCAAATACTTAAAAAGGTCTTTTAAACTTGCAATTTGTCCCCGATTTCTGGGATAAGAATTTGAGTGCTATGTTATCTAGTCTGTCTGTCTGTCACTGTGTGCCACCTAATGCAAAACCTACAAATCCTAATACATTCTTTACCCATAGCTCTCAACCTTCCTTCTCCAAAATGAGGAATACTAGCCCTCATAATGTGGAACAAATGGGCAAAATGTGGAACACGTACTAATGGCTTACTAACAACATCAACTAGGAATGCCATAGGATGGTTAAAATATGCTGGTTTTACTTACAAAGATCTTTTAATGAATTAATATGATTCATTTCTATTTACCATGGATTTCTCTTAAAAAAATTCCTAACACTGAATGTGTGACAAAGTCTTTCAATGTGGAACATTGAGGAACTTTGAGGAACATGAACTTTTTAAGACCCCAAATGACGTACGTTCCTCGTAATGAGGTACACTCGAGAGGTATGTCTTTACCTACCTCACTCTTGTTGCTAGGGATCACCCATGCCTGATTCATTGATTATCCACTGTACTTGCCTTGAATATCCCAGCTTTTTTGTCATCCCATAACTTACATTTTTCAATCTTCTGTAATTCCTAACCATATTTTTATACAAGCCTCCATTACCATATTTATCATATTGATTGAATCATGATGCATCAAATTCTGATGAATGGATTTTTGTTAGCTGACTGCTCGTTTGTTTGAAAATCTCTCTTAACTGGAATCACCAGAAATCTATTTTGACAGTTTTTTTTTTAAACCGAGTAAAATGTAATTCAAAAATTAAAAAAAAATGTACTTAAAGAAACGTTTTTGCAAAGGGCAAGCCTTCTCCCTGCCCTTGCCAACCATTTAGTGGAGTTTGCCCCCCCCCCCCATTACTTATTACTGTCACACTGTACTGGGTAAAAGTTAAAATCTACATTTACAGTACACAACATTCTTTTACAGTGAGGCACTGTAAATAAGACAAGTATATGACTATTCTATTAACTTCAGTAAAAGAAATGTGATCAAATGACTGCAAAACCGTACATCAAGTGAATATAGATCAACAGATAGTCAGCTGTGCCATAGTTAAACATATTTTATAAGACACCTGTAAAAAATGCAAAAAAAATACAAAGGAAATGTAAGCCTTTTTGCAGGTGGACTAAGCCACCATGCACTGTCCAAATGTGTGGCACTATGCCCCCACACCCTTGCCTACTCTAACATTATAACTTCTTTGAAGTACAATAAATATTTATTTAGTCAGTAAAATCAAATTGGCAGATATGCAGTCTGACTGGGTCTCCTTCAGGCCCCCAGACCCACATGGTCGTCTCCTAGTCTGACTGCGTGTAACTGCATAAGCACATGGTACTGCCTCATCAAAATCCTTCCCTATCAAGACATCTGCAGGATGGTAGTTTGGTACCCATGTTGTCTCAAGACAACCTACTGTTGGCATTTTGTCTTTCCCACTTACTGGCTCTCTCACCTTTTGTTCCCCACCTTGCCTCCGTGGACATCTGTATGCCACATGGTCCCACTTGTTGCATTCAGAACATTTAACCTTAGGTCCTGGATATGTACCTGGACTAGTGGCTCCCCCCCTACTACTGGCAGAGTCTGTTGGGGCAGTGTGGGCTGCCCACCATGGGTTCCTTTAGACCCATGAGCAGTACTGGGAATCCTTTTCCTGTGCATGGATGCCCTGATTGCTAGGTATAGGTCTCCCTTCTTCCCCAACTCATCTGAAGTAGCACATTGTCTATCAGCTAACCAGATCCTCATGTCCTCAGGCAAAGTACTAAGGGCTTGTTCCCTCACCAAAAGGTCTGCTAGCCCTTCAAAAGTGGTGACCTGACATCCACTCACCCACCTATGAAAATCAGTGCTCAGTTCAGCAACATATTCACATACACTTTTATCTGCCTTGTATCTGTGCTCACAAACCTTTTTCTTATAAGTTTCAGGTGTTAGTTTAAAAAATTCTAACAGACAATTCTTAACAGCAGTATAATCCAAAAATTCACAATTAGAAAGTTTAGACAACACAGTTAAAGCTTTACCATGGAGTAAGGGTGTCAGGAACCATACCCAGAGCCTTTGGTCAACATCATACTGTTTACATACCCTTTCAAACATATGAATAAAACTATCAAAATTATCCCCCTCTGTAAACTGTGGAAGAAATTTACTGATCTTTTGTACTTCAGGGGTGCGGTTACTCCCTTCCCTATTACCTCCATGACTCTGAAGATTCAGCATCTCCTTTTTGTGCTGCCTCTGCCTCTCCGTCTCCTCAGCTTTCAGGCATAGCAGTTTCTCATTTTTGTCAGCCTATAGGCATCTCAGTCTCTCTGCTGCTTCTGTTTCCAGATGCCTGGCCTGCAACTCGAGTCTCTTTAGCTCCAGATGGATTTTTAAGTCCTCTGCAGAAAGGTTGCACTGTCCATTTTCTGAGTGTTGTACATCTCCACAGCCAGTCTGATCATCCTCCTGATTGCTGTTTTCTGATGCACCTGTGTCCAAAGCTGCAATCATGTCTGCTTTAATTAGATTTCCATGCACTAGTCTCTTAGCCTGGGACATCTCAGCCAACTGGCTCCTTGTCCGCTTGCCATACTCCTCTGCTGACATGCTTGCCTGCTCTCCCTGACTAACTAAGCTAACAAAAGAAATAAAACAGTTGTGATCTGAACTCTGAATATTCACTGCATGGCTGATTTAGAGTACAAAAACACCTTCAGTGATCACTGTACACAAGCTACAGGAATTCACTATCCACACCACTACAAGCCAATTGCCAACCGATTAAGATGTGGTGTGGATATCCCACCACTGCCAACCAATTAATATGTGGTGTGGATATTCCACCACTGCTAACCAATTATTATGTGACACCCATGCACTGGTCCAATAATCAAGGAGCCTCACCACTAACACCAGTGAGGGACCTCTATATTGAGAAGGATAACAAATACACACACAGTAAAGTATAGTTTCCCTTAAGAGCACACAGAGATCACAGTCACTCTGGGGTTGATTTCTCCCTTTCTTTCCAGATCCCCAGTAAGACTCCCCACTGGCACAGCTATAGAGTGGAGTCCTTAGCTAGGGTTCCAAGCCAAGTCCTCCCAGCACTCCCTCTATCCAACCAGTGCTCTGTGTCCCTGCCCAAGTAGCACACACACACACACACACACACACACACACACACACACACACACACACACACACACACACACACTTTGAGTTATGATTTATATACAACCACACAGACACTTCTGGAGAAGGCTGGCACAGGTTCACTAGCTGTGCCACTTCTGTCCAGGCTATAAGTTAGAACTCCACTGCCACCAGAACCCCTATTTATCAGCTACCAATAGGGCCCTTCCCAATTATTACTGTGCAATATTATTATCCAAATATTAAGTGGACGAACAGCAAGGCTTATTTGCAGTGGGTTTGTACAGTATCATTATATACATGCAATGTACTCTAGAGCTTAAATTATCTCTACACAAAACAGCCACAGTTGAAAGGTTTAAAATATTTAATAATAAATAATAAAAGCACAAGACAAATCTTCTCAGTTCAACACAGTGCTAGTCAAGAGTTCAGAAATCACAGGAAAATGCTTATAATAATGCTGTAGAATAGTCTGACATGAATAAAGAAAACAGCTAGACTAAATCTTTCTAAATTCCTATCTGAGAACAATCACAGTACTAAACAAACTTACATATAGAGCAAAGACAGATTACTGGTGAGTGATGTTCTTCAGACAAAATCCAAAATGTTCTGAGTCTTAAAAATAATATGTCACTGCTGACTCATTTGAGATTACATCATTCTTCTCTTGTTTCCCAGGCTAACAGAAACTCAGAATTTACATTTATTTTTGTAATCTGCACCTGCAGGAGGCAACAGCAATAAAATACATTGTATATGTAAAATCCAGCAATTAACTCTGGTATCAAAACAATAGAAATAATTCCTCAGTCCAGACATAACGTCTCTGAGCTTTGAGATCAAACAGTCATACAATGCTTGACTTATCAGCTTTCTTCCAGCAGAGTACACGGTGGTTACATTTTTGAAGTTCAGCATTTAACAGTTTTCTTTAGATTTTAAGAGGACAAGCCTGTGGATTATATTCATATTTACAATGACATATAATTATATATATCATTGTATCTAGCTAGGCTGGCAGCCTTCACATATTTTCACAGAGACCATTCTCTAAAGGCTGATAATTTTCAAGCAATAATGACATTTATATGATAAACCTGTACAAAACAGAAAGCTAAACATAAGACACAGAGAGTTCTCTAAATGATGCAGACTAAGAGAAGAAGAAAATTATATTGAATTTGTACTAAACCAAAGCATCTAGATGATGATTAACAAAATTGAAGACTCTGAAAATAGAGCTGGAAGAAGCAGCTTAAAATATATGTTATGCATGAAGGGATGGAAGAAACCAGTATGGTTACCAGAAATATAAAACTACAGAAAGGATCATATGGGATTTAGAGGGCACATAGACCAGTAACAAAATCATTCTCAAAAGCAAACTTTTCAACAATCCATCCATCCGTCCATCCACAACCCCTTTTTCGAATTTTTGCACATGGTGTTGGGGTGTCACTTCAATAGTGCCAATCATCTAGCACCAGGGTTTACACTGCCAGGTGGCTAGCCCTGTCACAGTAGTTCATCCACAGCACACACTCGCACATACACTCACACCTATGGCCAATTTAGAGTGTTCAGTTCCACCTACTGCATGCCTTTGGAATGTGGGAGGAAACTGGAGCACCCGGAAGAAACACACTGAACACAGGGAGGACATGCAGATTCCACGCAGGAGGTTCTCCAGGTGAGAACTGAATTGAGGAACTTCTTGCTGTGAGGCAACATCACTATCCACTGTGCCACTTATGAAATTTCCTTCTTAACTGAACAAGGAACTGGTTCTCAAGACTATATGGTAAAATCCACCCACGAAAATAGTAAAAACTTAAATTTGATAATGACTTTGCTTCAAAAGCCATGGAATACAGAAAAAACATGCAGACCACTGATTAGCTCATTAAAACAATATTAAAGCTAATTTATTAAATCCAGCCAGAATAAAAAAAATCTTATCTCATGATACAAAAATTTGCATCACCTTGGATGAAGTAGTTTCCCATTTACCAGAACTAAACTACTGCCTAACATTGAAGACTGGATTGAAATTACACCTCTCTCAAGAGACAGTCTGAGAAGAAATGATGGAAAACTGTAGTGTCTTCTAATAAGCCAAAAGCAAAGCAGTTACAAATAGTAATGTAAAAATTACAAACAAGGATGTTTGTATATAAATTTATCTTATGATATAAGGTATTTGCTTTCACTTTCTAAATGGGAAAACTCATTCATTAATATAATTAATATAACAACAGCATGGTTAACTTAACAGTGAAGTTTTCTTATTAGTATATTTGTTATTTGTTAGAAGTAAGGCGCATCTGAAAATCCAGTTATTGACCAACATCTTAAAGTCAAGCCAGTCTGTTCTCAATAAAAAAGAAAAAAAACATTTGCCAGTAAAGAATAGTTCAATTTAGCACTGTGTCCTAAACATCTACAGGACTTGTTCAGAATAAATACAAAAGTATTCAAAAAGGTTATAATGCTAAACCCCATATTAAATGATTATCACATGGCTATTAGTTTGAAATCATATGCACCTAAAATGTCATGGATAAATATACACAAAGCATAATTATAAGTTATTTCTTCAACCCCCATCCTTAAAAAAACATTTAATATTCACTGCATCATTGATACCAGGGAACCTGTCAGCATTTCAACATACCTTCCACATGGTTTCCCTAATCTCAGGATCCAATATTGTCTATTTTCATTCAATTCAACTGTGTTGTTCAATCTGACAGGATCTGACCTTGGCACTGACTAGAAAGACTTTGCACCAGAGCTCTGACTCCTCCTCTACTGATAATCCTCTGCACTCCACCTCAACACCGCAGATCTCATTTGCCTCACAAGATTTCAGATGCATATTCGAGGGCTCCATTTTGTGTTGGCTTACCAAGCCTTAGTATCTCATATCCTTTTTCACTCCCCCCTATTGAGATAGTGTTTTCTTTGGATAAATTTAGTCATTGCTACACTTAAAGTTTTTTGGAAATATAGCTAAAAATAAGTAAATTGTTTACATATATTAGCTTTGTTACTAGAGTTTTTTAATGTATATTCTCTGTGGATAGTTTAGATCACTATTGTGTATTATTTAGATAGTGGTATTTTTCAAAAATTTGCCTTGCATTGTTGTAGTTAGTATACAGGGTCCAATATGTCTGAGACCCAAGGTTTTAAAAAATGTTCCGAATGTGGCCATAATCTGGCACCACAAGACCCCCACCAGAAATGTGTGTACTGTCTGGGGGCAGAGCACTTAGAGCCCTCTTGTCAGGCTTGCACTTCTTTCAGGGCTAGGGTTCTTCAACAGAGGAAGGAAAAATTGATAGTTAAAAAACCTTTGCCTACTGAGCCATCTTGCTCCACCTCCACCTCTCCACTGGGTAAGAAGAAGAAAGGTGGAGAAACTGATAAGAGAAAAATGAAGAAGAAATCCAAGGAAAAGGATACTGATACTGACAAACCAGAGAAATCAAGGAAAAGATTACCGGATATGACTCCTGCTTCAGAATTGGACCCAAAGATTACTTGGTGATCGGATCCATCAGACTCTTGGATCTGTTCACCTCATGATCAGCCCCAGTTCTCACTAGAACTGGTAAGGCCTAGGTTACAGTCACCAATATTACAAGACAGGAAACCTTCCAGACCTTCATCTTCAGCTTTAGCTTCCAGTCCTACAGGAGTCTCTCAGAACTGGATGTTGACAGGGTGATGAGGAGATTTTTGAGAACTCAGATTCAGCTCAGAGTTCTCTCAGTTCCATCACCTTTGAACATACCGAACACCGTGCTAATTACCCCTCCATTACAAATTCTAACACTGGTCTGACCTTCAGATCTGGTAACTTCGGTGCCAATCTGTTTCAAGGTAACTGAGTCAGGACCGATAGCATTCTGTACCTTGACCTTGACTAGATCCCTTTCCTCTGTTGGCCATAATGCCTTCAAAGCTAACAGAGTCTAAAGGCCAAGTCTTCAGTACCCTGGAGTGGGAGCAGGTATCAACACTGATATTCTTAGAGCTGTCCTTACCTCTTGGAGCCTTAGTGCTTCATAGCTTGCCACCAAAATTTGCTTCAGAGTCGAAACTTTTCAGTTCTGAGGTGTACCTTTTCTGAGTTTGAAACCAAGGAGTTCCTCTGAACCAATAATGTCTTCAGCTTTAGAGGCTTTTCAGTGAGTCCCTTTGACTCCAAGAGATAAGTTACCTCCACCCAGGCCCAGCAATACCTGAGCTCTGTGCTGAAACTGGCTCTCTCCATCATCATTCTGTTAAACAGGGACAGCTGAAACCTAGACCGCAGGACACTTATGTAATAAATGCTTAAAAGTAAAAGCAAACTGGCACCATGGCTACCAATAAACAACTTATAATAAAACAACACAGTTGAACAATTTAAAAAAGCAAGTAATACTTTTGCTACAAATAGCTTAATCAGGCAAAAAGGTGTAACAGGCAAATGAAAGTACTTTTACACAAAGCTACAGAGTCAGTGGTGAGGCATGTGACAATTAACTCAGAACAATTAAGATTTAAAGGTATATTCACTTAATTTTGTTTCTTAAGTCTTTTAAAATAGGTTTAATAGTAAATGCGCTTGTGAACTGAATATTACTATCCATCTGTTCTCTCTTTGTGTCGTTTCTCAAATCACCTCCCCTAATTTTTTTCTAAAATAACTTGTAATATTAAAAACTTAAAATTATGTGCATCATTTGTCTCCTTAATATGTTTGTATAATGAGTTTGTCTCAACTTTTCCACGTATCTCAGACAAATGATCACATATGCCTTCTTTAAGTTTTCTGTTAGTTTTACCTATATAGAAGGCTTCACATTGTTGGCATACTGACATATAGACCAACTGTTTAGTATCACGTATACCATATGCTGTCATAAAAAAATTAACTTTTTTTAACCGGATGCTTAATACTTTTATCAGTGTAAATGTAGCTGCAATATTGGCAACTACTGTACTTATGAGTACCTTTTTTGTTACTGGTAATGTGACCTAAATTCTGTTTTTGTTCTTTATAACACACTCTATTCTTAGGTTATTAGACCCTTTATAAGCAAAAAAGAGTTGTTCATTTCCAGTATCTTTAAACTGGGGAATTTGTTGTACCATGAACCAATATTTATTTATTGCCTGTTTGACTATGGGTATATTTTTATTGTATGTTAATGAACGTCAACATTTTTATTTCTTGGTGCAGTCGTTATAGTAGACATATTATTATTGTTCTAAGATGTTTAAAATGCTTAATACTGTTGATTATTTGTCTATTAATAGAAAGGAATTTATGACTCTTATTAATGATGTGAATTCTACTGTATACCATATGCATTTAAATGGTGAAATTTCACTGGACCTTTTAGACTTTTTGCATGTACCCACACCCAAGATACCAGTTATATATGGAGTTCCCAAAATCCACAAGTCACTACAGGAACCACCACTGAGCCCTATAGTCCTGGCGCATGGTTGGGTAACTAAGCCAATGTCGAAATATCTGGAAAATAAATTAAAATCATCATTAGGTATGTTCACTACCATCTTAAAAGACACTGCAGATTTTATTCCAATAGTTATTTAGCTGTTGGTCCACCAACAATAATGTGTTAGACTGGTATTTTGTTACCCTTGACATAGACTCTCTTTTCACTTCTATACCTAATGATATAGGTGTAGAATATGTTTTTAAGTTTTTTGCTGGGAACCCCACATATACATCTACAGATTCAAATGCAATTTGTACCTTATTAGAACTAAATTTAAATATTTTTTCTTTGTTTCTTGATTACTACTATAAACAACAAACAGCAGTGACCATGGGCATGCCAGTGGCCAATAGTTATGCAAGCATAATGAACAAATGAGAAACAATGTATTTTCAGCAAGAAATCAATATTGTAGTACATTTTATTTTACAAACGATTTGTTAATGACCTTTTTCTCATATGGCAGGCTCCACTTACTCTTTTTAATGACTTTCTTAATTATATTAATACATCTGCTTTTTTTTTAATTTAAGAGCACCTTACATTTTGCTCAGAATGATTTCCTGGACATTAGGTTAGTTAAGGGGCATTTTGGGCAGATTAAAACCACACTGTATAAAAAGGAAGTTAAAAGAAACACCTGATTACATAGGATGAGTATACATCCACAACACATATTTAAAATATAGTGAAAAATCAGATGATGCGAACAGTGAATCTGAATACTATAGATAATATGATGAACATTCAAATGGACCTTATGTCCCAAGATTTTGTACAAAGGCAGTACAATAAACACCAAGTGACCACCATAGAGATGGATATCAGAGGTCAAAGAAATTGTACAGCTAGATCAATTTTGCAGATCAGAGAGACACAGTGCATAACCTGGCCACAATTAATGAAGTTGATAGTACCAAGAAATGTAAATTTAGATACCATACACTAGAAATACACCTATAGTCAAATAGGCAATAAATAAATACTGGCCCATGGTACAACAAATTCCCCAATTTAAAGATACTGGACATGTACAAGTCTCTTTTGCTTATAAAAAAGTCTAACAATCTAAAGAGTAGATTGTGTTATAAGGAAAAGAAACCGAATTTAGGTCACATTACCAGTAACAAAAAAGGTACACATAAATGCAATAGTTGCCAAAATTGTAGCTATACGTACACAGATAAAAGTATTAAACATCTGTTTAAAAAAGTGAATTTTTATAACAGCGTATGATGACTGTAGGGTCAATAACCAAGATTCCATCTTTTTCTGGATATAAGTAGGTAGGACCTGTCTGGCAGTATGACAACAATGGGAAGCCTTCTATATAGGCAAAACTAACAGAAAACTTAAAGAAGGCATATGTGATCATTTGTCTGAGATACGTGGAAAAGTTGAGACAAACACATTGTCCAAACATATTAAGGAGATGCATGATACACATAATTTTAAGTTTTTAATCTTCCAAGTTATTTTAGAAAAAAAATCAGAGGAGATGATTTGAGAAATGATACAGAAAGAGAGGAGAACAGATGGATATAAGATTCACGGCAAAAGCTCGTCCAGGCTTAAATGAATCATTTACCATTAAACCTATTTTAAAAGACTTAAGAAACAGAATTAATTGAAAAGAGAATTAAGTGAATATACCTTTAAATCTTAATTGCTCTGAATGAATTCATTGTCACATGACTCACCACTGACTTTGTAGCTTTGTATAACAATACTTTCATTTGCCTCTTACACCTTTTTGCCTGATGTAGCAATTTGTAGTGAAAGCATTACTTGCGTTTTTAAGTTGTTCAGCTATGTTGTTTTATTAAAAGGTGCTTATTGGCAGCCATGGTGCTGGTTTGCTTTTACTTTTAAACATTTATCTACATTTGTAGCAGACTTGGCTTTATTTAAGTGACAGAGCTTTTCCTTCTGTAACGCTTACGTAATAAGCTCCCTGTCTGATTCAAAACCCTCTGATCTTCCCGCAAAGCAGGGTCATCACAAACAGACATGTAAGTGGAAACACATCGACTCAACTCCAGAGTCTGTCACTGATGACACAGACTTTGATGAAGGAGAAGGATCCCCCAGACCCACACCTGAAGATGTCACCTACAGTAAATTCTAGAACTGATGAAACAAAAAGGGGATGGTCCACCATTGATCCTTCTCCAGACAAGACTGTGTTCCTGGAGGCGTTTGATTCCAGCCTATCTACATCCTGGGTGGTACCCCCCATTGACCCCTTAGTGGACCTAATGGCACAATGGCCATGTAAGGACCCAGACATTGTGAAAACCATACCTAAAAAAACTGATAATATTTTATGTGCACACCTTCTTATAGAAAACACTGGAGCATGGAGCCACCTATAGATGTAATGGTGCTGCAGTGACCAAGAAGATACTATCAGAAAGGAGCACCTCTGTCCATCCACCCAACAAAGAGTCTAGGGTATTGGATCATTTTGGGAAACATACCTATGCTTTGGTGTCCTTTACTCGGTAGACACTGAACTACCCAGCTCATGTCACTGGATTCCAGAGAGAGATTTGACTAAAGAGATTTCCAAATCTCTCAAAAGGGGTCCTACCTACTTATATCCAGAAAAAGATGGAATCTTGGTTATTGACCCTACAGTCATCATCTAATGTGGCAATGTGGCTAATTTCTAATGCAGCTGATGATACAGTGAGAGTAGCAGGCACTGGCATTACAGTCTGCCAGAGTGCCTGGCTGTATCTTTGTGATTTCCCAGAAAGTTTCAAGATGTCTTTTATTAATGCCCCTTTTGATGGGTCCAACTTATTTGGACCGAAGATGAAAGAGACTTTAACTAGAAGTCCGCAAGATAGTAAGACCCTCTGCTGTCAGCATCCAGTTATCCACTCCTCAGAGATCCTTCTCCATGAATCAGAGGTCTGAGAAGAACATGTGGTTTAGAAAGTCACAAGGATCCTACCAAGACTCTACTAGTGATAGGCCTTCCCATGGCAGAAGGGGAGGGCATCCAATGGGCATTGCCCATAGGGCAGAAACAGGCCACAGAATCAGGGTTTCAGAGGGCCCTTTTCTGAAAAAAACTTTTATTGCCCAAGAGTGGTTGCCTGACTGCTGCACTCTGGAGTTGTTGGGTTTTATCCTTGCACCCCTTTGCCTGGCAAAGGAAAACCGCAGACTTCTGCGTGCTAGACATTATTTCTAGAGGCTATATAATTCCATTTTCCATTCCTGCAAAATGAAGAAGAGTAGTTCCCGATGTTCCACCCAGTCAGCAGGAACTAGCAGTAGCAGACATTTCAAAGCTACTAGAAAAAGGAGTCATCAAACCAGTCCCCAAAGACCGACAAGGATCCTGAGTGTACTCAAAGTTCTTGTTATTTCCAAACAAGACAGGGGACTTCAGACCCATTTTGGACCTGAGTTATCTAAACCAGTTCATGAAACAAACAAAATTGTGGATGGTCACACGTCAGTCCATTTTGCCTCTGTTGAAGAAGGACATTTGGATGTGCTCAACAGATCTCAAGGACACATACTATCACATAAAGATAGAGAGAAGCTCAAGGAGATTTCTCCATTTCCCATAAGTACCAATCAGTCAGTTCAGAGCTCTGTCCTTTGGTCTCACCACAGCCCCAAGGTGTTCATCAAGATAATGGCAGTATTAGCAGCATGACTCCATCTGCTGTGGATCCGAGTCATCATATCTAATCAATTGGTTCCTAATGGCTACCTCAAGTCTAAAGTTGTATCAGCACAGAGATCTCTTACTCCAGTTACTTCAGAAGCTTGGCATCACCATAACTTGGGAAAACAGTCAACTCACCCCTACTCAAAAACTAGAGTTCATTGGATGCCACCTAAATACAGTTTCTCAAATAGTCAGCTTAACCCCTTGCAGAGCACTTTCTATGTGGATGATAGCTTCAGTTGTAATAAGCACCTTTTCCCCCAGCAAGATTAATACTTCAGATGCTAAGCCTAATGGCATCCACAATACTATTGGTACCCTTAACAAGATTCTACATGAGTGTTCTTCAATGGACACTAGCCGTACAGTGGTCTCAGAATCATTATCAGCTCCATGCAAATATAAGAATTACTCTAGTTTGCATAAATCATATATCATGGTAGATAGCATCCCCATCTCTCATGGAAGGTCTCTGTTTTGTGAGGGACCGTCTGGTGGTGGTGGTGGTAACCATGGATGCTTCCTTTCCCTCTCAGGGTGGGGGGCATTTTGAGGGAAAAACTGTCCAAGGCTGCTGGTCTCAAACAGAGACGAAATTCACATCAGCATTCTGGAGATGGCAGTGGCCCTCCTAGCATTGCAGGCCCTTCAAGACATTCTCCCCAGAGGTATGATAGCCATTAAGACAGACAATTTATCAGTAGTATGGTAACTAAACAAGCAAGTGGGAACACGCTCTTACCCATTATGTCAGGAGGCCATGCGGATATGACAATGGGTGATGTCGTCACATCATTTTCTAAAAGCAACGCACATCCCAGGGAATTTGAATGTTTTAGCAGACAGACTGAGCAGATCTGTTCTGATTCCCCATGAGTGGTCCTTAAATTCAGTAGTAGTAATGGCACAGATTTTCAGATAGTTGGGGCAGCCTTGCTTCGATCTCTTTGCATTGTATCTCAGCAACAAGTACAGCACTTACTTTGCCCTAATCCCTCCACAGGGACAATCACCGAAAGACACTGTTGTCCATCACTGGCCACAGGAACTCCAGTACGTATGCCTTTCTTCCCTTTCCACTAATGAACAAATTCCTATAGAATGCAAGAATGTGCAAGGCCAGAGTAATCCTTATAGCCCCTTTTGGCCTTGACAAATGTGGTTTCCCTTTGTATGGCCTCTTCTAGTTCACCCTGTCTGGATGCTGGACCATTTCCCAGATCTTCTGTGTCATCCTTTCAGCTTGTCTCCTCTGAATCAGAAGAACATGAAACTAACCACATGGTTCCTCCAATTCTGACAATAATCAGAGATGCCAGGCTGTCCCCTGCAGTGGTTCACATTTTAACAGCTTCACAAAAAGTTTCTACTACCAAAGTCTACCATAGTAAATAGAAAAGATTTTCCATATGGACAAATTCTAAAAAATATAGGCCCATTCTCAGCTTTAGTTCCTACCATCTTACAGTTCCTGTCTGAATTGTTTTATGCTGGTTCCAGCTATTCCACCATCAAAGTGCAGTTAGAGGCCATCTGCAATTTCCATAGAGGTGTCAACAATTCCTCCATAGCCTTCCTTAATATTTTGAATGTCTTCCTAAAGGGTACCTTCCTTCTCAGACCACCCATTGGAGATCTGATGCCTCCTTGGGACATTACTATTATGCTGCAAACTTTGACACAAGTGCCCTTTGAGCCAGCAGCAATGGCAGATATCAAATATCTCTCTTGGAAAAATATTTTTTGCAGTAGCGATTACATCAGCCAAAAGAATTTTAGAATTACAATCCCTTTCTGCTAAACCTCCCTATCTGATCTTTCATAAGGATAGGGTTACTTTGAGAACTAATCTTTCCGGTGGTAACCAAATGTAATTTAAATCAATTTATTCATCTGCCAGTTTTCTTCCTAAAATTTTCTAATAAAGGGGAGTACGTCTTACATACTTTGGATTTTCATCCCCATTTACGTAAACAGGACAAGACCCTTCAGAAAATCTGATCAATTATTTGTGTCTTTCTCAAAGCAGAAATTGAGAACAGCAGTTTCCAAAGTTACTGTGTCCAACTGGCTCTCAAATTTGTGTATACAAAGAAAGGCTTACCATTATTATCCAAGAGTGCATTCAATCAGGGCAGTCACTACATCAACAGCATTTGCTAACAGACTTCCTATTGATGTCATATGTGCAGCAGCCACTTGGTCAGCATTACACACTTTTATTTCCCATTACAAACTGGAGGAATAATCAAGATCTTTTTCATACTTTGGCTCCACCATTTTCCAGAATGTTCTTCCATGAATCCACCCAGGTTTTAGTGCTTGAGAATCTGTCTTACAGTTGAATCAGACAAAAATAGACAAAAGTGGATATGAAAGTTATGTTCTTACCATAACAATAGATTCATGTTGTCTGTTCTTTGTCCAGTTCAACATCCCTCTCACCAACCCCCTCCGAATTATCCTCTTTGTCTGGAGGACTGAGATTAGGATTATAATTAATTATTTCAGGAGCATATTATTACTAGGTTTCATGGCCTTGGGATATGTTATCTAGTCATACAGAATGTTTTATTTATTGGTTATTAGTTATGTCAACATGTATGCAATGCAAACCCAACCTGAGGTGTTGAGGTGGAGTGCAGACGATTATAGGTAGGCGAGAAGTTGGGGCTTCCGAGCAAAGTCTTCCTAGTTGGTTCCTAAGTCAAATTTGACAGCTCACATTTGAACTCGATGAAGAACAGATATGATTCTATCATTATGGTAAGTACAGAACTTTCATTTTATTTTTGTAGTCCAGTCCCCTGTAGTCACAGGGTTCACGACTGACTAGACCAAAATAAAATTTTTGTTTGCTCTTGCATACAATAGCTTGTCTAAAGTGGGCATTATTACTACCACAGGTCTTTATTGCATATACATATTCCTTAATTCTCATGAATATCTTGCATGTATTCATTCCAATGTGAATACAGCCACAGCCATAACAAATAGCAGTGTGTATTATTCCAATAGAATTGTAAGTATAATGACCATAGATAGTTAGACATGGTTTAAGACATATGTTGCGGCAATACAAAAGGACTGTCTGAAATATAGGTACAAGCTCTGCACTGGCCACATTTGTATGTTCCTCAGTGTTTATTGGTTTTAGGGAATATAATCTGGCGCCACCCTGTTGTAATATCTTTTTAAGATTGATCCCCTCTCCTGTAAATAGACCTAAGAAAGTTTCCTCTAACAGAGGATAAGATTAGAATTCCATTTTAATATGTTCCATTTTTTACAATGCTGTTCTTAATACTACAACTGACTAAAGTCATATCAAGGCAAAAAGAAATAGGGTGGGTATCATCATTGCTAACAAGGCTATCGGTATCCAGTGGAGGAAGGAAAGCATTCTACTCACACCTTAGTAATTTCCATGGCTATCTTTCGTAACATATTCCCTTTTGCACCCCCAGCTGATAAACATACCAATTATGGTTTCTATTTCTTTTAAAAAAATATTATCATAGATAGTTAATCTGGAGGCACATATCATCAATAATGCAGTCAATATTAAATGTATAATTTAAAGTGAGGAGGTTGAAGAAATAACTTTTAATTATATTTTGTATATTTTTATCTTTGACATTTTACTTATGTATGATTTTAAACTAACATAGTCATGTGGTAATCATGTGATTTGTGCTTCTGCTTTTACAAACTTTGTGCATACTTTTAATATGTATTCTGAAGAAGTCCTGTGGATGTTTAGGATGAAAGCACTAAATTAAACTATTTGCTGATGACTGGTGTTTTTTTCTGTTTCTAGTTGATGTTTTTGCATGAGTCCTGCAATGCTATATTAAACTCTCAGTTAACCAGAACTCAAGCAACCGGTACTCTTAAACAACTTGCAAAAAAAAAAAAAAATTGAAGAAATACAGTACAATTTTCATGTGTTGCACTTTATGTTTTCTTCCCACAGAAACATACCTTGTTTTTAGAGTTTTAGAGTTTTAAAAAGAAAGATAGGGATAAATTCCCTCTCTCCCCAACATGAGAAGAAGTCAAACTCAACAAGTAGTATAGGGTACAGTATTAGTCAGGCCTATTTTTAATAGTAACTCTCAAGCAACCAGAAACTACAGTTGTCCAGCATCTACCAATCCCCATGGGTGCTGGTTAACTGAGTTTACTGTACTTTTAGTTTGTTCAGTCTGTTAGCCTCTTCTTCTTTAAAGCAAATGTTTATTATCATTATTTGTGGATAATGTTTTGAAAGTGCTTCATTCCAGTACTTAAACATCTTATGGATATGATATATATATATGTTACGATAATGAGTCATGAGTATTAAATAACTATGATTTCTTTAATTATATTATTTTGCCTTAATGTTGGATCAATAAAAAACAGTCACAAAATAAAATTCAGATAATTTGTTAATCTTGTGCAAATGACATTCCCACTATGTCACTTGTGTGATAACCTGTGTCTACAGCTGGTAAAATCATATTTCTGTAAGTCTAAGGGGAGAATGGTGAAAACTTCTTAAAATATTAGGTAATGCTTCTCAGAAAGTGGAGACAATGATATTCTTAAAATGGTAAAGGAAAGATAAACATTTTGTATTGTGTGAGTCACTCCACCTATTTATGTGAGTGTGTATGTGCCTCTGCATCTATTCTGTATACAAATAATGCAGAAACTAAAATTAATATGAATGGTGTCAAAGAAAAGCTTGCATTTCTTGACAGATAGGATTAGACAGTTGGCGTTGCTGTGGTTTAATGTCATATAAAGAAAGATACAAATTAAAGGGACAACATTTTGCAGCTACTTGTAGAGAAGTAGTTGACAAAGGAGAGGCTAATGGTGCAGTTAGAAGTGGGTGAAACAGTGAGCTTCATTGGCTACTTCAGGTTTGCCTTTAAAGAAATATGTATTTGTTAGCAGTCTTCATAAGTCAAGTTATTATGTTATATAGTTGTGGGTTTAATTTTATTTATTTAATGAGAAAAGGATGTTGGGTTTGACTATACTGCTGAATATGATAAAGGCTATAGGGATAATGTGCTGTGCCTTTTCTTCGGAGCTATATGTTAACTGCATTTTAATTGATCTCCAGACATTGAACAGTAGTTTAAAAGGAATGTATTTACTGAAGGTTTCATTTTACCTCCTTCTTTCTCAAGTCTGTCATTTGATGAAAGAGACATAGTTTTATTTGCTTATGTATATTTCTCTCCAGGTAATTGTAATAAACATGCCTTCATTATATTTTTGTCACAGACTGAGTATGCATGTTTAAGTATGATGGAAGACTCAGTTCCATTAGCTTGTATGCTTTAAGCTTCTTTAATCTTATAGCTTTTAATATTAAATTATTAATATTTAATATTTATAACTGTCTTACATTCATTTAGATTTAAGAACATTTTAACATTTTTTTAAACAAGAAACATTTTTATTGAATTATTACCTTATGACATAGGCAGTCATACATTTATATAAATGAAAATAAACCGCATTGACATATTTTCAGTTGCAAACATTATACATCACATATAATTTTCCAAATCACCATTGTCGACTGGACATCACATTTCCTGCCTTCTCTTAAGCCTCATTCCTCCACCAAAACATAATTCTGAATGTATTGTTCCAGCAGTTCCCATTTTTTCTATGTAATTTGTTCATACCTTTTTCTAAAGATCACACTTCCAGTTCTTTTGTCTCTGTTACTATATTCAGTACTTCTAATATGGTTGGTTTAGACTTTAATTTCCATTTTCTAGTTCATGTTTTTTTCAGCCACCAGAGTTAAATTCAGCAAGGCCTTATTATGTCTGTTTAATTCTGATTATGTATAAAAAAAAATCATTTCTGTAGTTATACAAATTTGCTTACCCAGTATTTCTGACAAGAGTAGTCTGCATGAAATTTTTAAAGTCTGCCAACTCATTTCACTCCCAAAAATATCTTCCCAATTACTTTTTTCTTTCCCATCACATCTCCAACATTTCCAATCTACTCGAGGAAAAATTCTTTGGAGTCTGCTTGGGGTATAAAAATACCTGTGCAAATACTTCCAAGCAAAAATCCTAAATCTTTGTTGCATATTTAGTAGATAT
This sequence comes from Protopterus annectens, assembly GCF_019279795.1. Lineage (NCBI taxonomy): Eukaryota > Metazoa > Chordata > Ceratodontiformes > Protopteridae > Protopterus > Protopterus annectens. Next base: position 723,548,698 of record NC_056735.1, on the reverse strand, counting down.
ACATATATCCTCTCATTGTTTCTTTGTGAATTGCTTATCCATTCTCTCTCTTTCCAATCTTTTCTTAGCTCATCTGATTGATTTCTATAGTTATCATGCAATATTTTATATGCCCTACTAATTGTTCCTTTTTTACCAGCAAATTCATTTTTTGATTCTACTAAAAACTCTGCCAGTGCTGGTTTAGGATCCCCCTATTCCTTTCTATTTGCCTATACTCTGATATCAGTCCTTGATATTGAAGGCAATCTTTAACCTGCAGTCCAAATGTATTCCTGGCCTAGTCCCATTCTGTTACCTTTCCCCTCTCTAATTATTTACTCCCAGTACCTTGGTTCCTTTACCAATCTTCTCCAGTAAGTTCCAGCCTCCTCTTATCTAATCTCTATACCCCTAATAGCAGTCATCCCTACCAGCAGAATCTCCTTTCTCCAATCCCATGTTGGCTTAGTTAGTAGGATACTTTCTGCTACTTTATGAATATAATATTTTTTATACTCCAAATCTTTTGGGTTTTTTATACCATGACGGGAATGGACCCCATTCCTAAGTCAATGTACGATTAAAGTTCATGAAATTTGTATTGTTTCACTCTTTGATGTCAGCCAAAAGTGCTCTTTGCAACACTCACAACATGCCCAGTAATGACTCCTTCTGCAATTAGTACGGAGTTACATGTATTGGTAACATGTCTAAATATGATTGTAGACTCTTTTTTTATAAGACCTGTTGCTCCTACTACTATTGGAACTATCTGGGTATCTTTCTTCCACATTGCTCTCATTTCTGTTCACAAATCTTGATATTTTATAACTTGGTGTCTCTCTGTATGCAGGACACTGTAGTCACTGGGTGTGGTAATTTCAATGATCAATGCTATTTTTGTCTTCTTTTCTTGGACCACTATATCCGGTTTTCTAGCAACTACCTGGGCATCTTTCTTCCACACTGCTCTCCTTTTTGTTCACAAATCTTGACATTTTATAACTTGGCATCTCTCTGTACACAGGACACTGTAGTCACTGGGTGTGGTAATTTCAATGGTCAATGCTATTTTTGTCTTCTTTTCTTGGACTACTATATCTGGTTTTCTAGCATCTATCTTTTGAACTGTTGGTAATGAATGATCCCATGTGATGTAGATTTCATCATTTTCTATGATGCTTTGTGGCTCATGTTTCCAGTCTTTTTCAGCCACTTCAGTACCATAATGTTTGCACAATCCCCAGTGCAACAGTCTTGCCACATTATTATGCCTTTCAGTATACAGTCCTTCTGCCATTAGTATGTCACAACCAGTAACGAGGTGTGTGACTGTTTCCAGTTCGTTTTTGCAAAACCTACCTTTGTCTGTTTCTTCCACACATTCAATGGACTTTGTAAAGCAGCGTGTATGTAGCCTACTATCTTGGGTCGCCAATATTAACCTTTCATCTCTTGGTTTGAATTCACCTCTCCTTAACCATTTCTGCCTTTGTTCCTGATCAACATGAGGTTCTTCTAGAAGTTTTCTATACTTGCAACTACATTTATGCGTTTTCCACATTTCTTGCCTTTTCATCTGGTCCTTCACCTTATATTCTTTATTTTGTTTTTTGGCACATTCAGTTGCTGCCTGATTTTTTATCTGCTTCTGGTTTGATTTCTATTCGTGCTTGATGCCGATATGCTACTGCTAGGTTAAACAGAGAAGTCATCTTAGATTTATTCTCCATATGTTTCAAAACTTTCACTACATTTGGATCTTGTGAAGTCAGCAGATATATGTGGAGTCCCATGATTGCAGATCTATACATGTAATCAATTTCAAGGAGGTCCATCTCTCCTTCTGGACTGGGAATATATAATCTTGTTATGCACTGATTTTTGTAGATCATTTGGTGAGCATGAAGCAATGAAGCATCCTTATTGTTTTAATATCTAATCTGTCCAACACATTTTGGGTCCAATCAATCACTCCAAAATTGTAAGTTAGGACAGGAAGAGCAAATTGGTTTATAGCTTGGAGTTTGTTCCTAGATGTCAACACTGTTTTCAGGATTAATATAAGTCTTCTAAAGTATTCCTTACTAAGTTTTATTCGCATTTGTTAATGTTTTATTGCTGATCATTCATCAGTTCCCAAGTATTTATACAATCCCTCTCGCTCAAGTTTTTTTTATATCATATTCTTGTCCCAAACTGATGTTTTCCTGGTGCTGCAGTTTTCCTGATTTAAAGATGCTTTTGCACATTTATCAAGACCAAATGACATAATAATATCATCTGAAAAAGTTTTGACAACCTGCAGCTGTGCTATAAGTTCTATGTCATTCTTGTTATTTACCTTTAGAACTGCAAAGTCTCTCCTTATTTCTTGAGCTTCCCTGCTGTTTCATCATCATCCCTTTCCACTTTGAATTATATCTTTCTGCTTGTTCTATGTATACGAACCTTAATTGTGTAACTCTGAAATACCCATTCAAATTAAGTAGTCCTGAACCACCTTGTTCTATTGGAAGGCTCAGCTTATCCTACTTGACTCTTGCCCTCTTTCCTTCCCAGATGAAATTCTTCAACTCTTTACTAACTGTTATGCATAGCTTCTCCTCCGGTTGATAAAAATATGCCAGACCAGTGTGTAAAACTAAAGGGACTAAAAACATTTTCACTGTTTGTATCTTGCTATCCATATCCATAAAACAGAGCTTCCAGTTTCTCAACTTTATTATCATTTGTTTTGTGTCTTTCCACATATTCTTAGCTGCCATAACAGAATGCTTTTAACCCAAACTCCTAAGTACTTCATTTTGTCTTGTCCATAAATATGGGAATTGCTGAACCAATTTGTGTATGGGTATATAGTTTGCAGCTATTGCCTTAGTTTCATCCCAAAAATACTTGAAACTGACTCAGAATGTTCCACAACACTGAAATGTCCTTTTCTGGTTTTTTCATCTGCAAATAAAACCAACTTTTTTTGATTACCATACCAGTTGTATCTTTGAATTTCTGAGCCCCTTATTTTCTTCACTAATGGTTCTAAATATAACACAAATAACAAAGGGAAAAGAGGACACCACCCCCCTGCCTGGTTCCTCTTTTCAAGAAGAGAGAACCCCCCACTTTAAATTTTTCCACCGATCCCTAAAATATCCTCCTAATTAACCTTATTATTGTGTCAGGGAATGCAAATGCTTACATTGCCCTACTCATAAAATCCCAACTTATTCTATCAAATGCCTTCTCTGCATTGACTCACCAACAACCGTGGTATTTTCTTACATTCTACTTTCCTCTGGATCATCATTGTTTTATTAATGTGATCAAATGTTTGTTTCCCCTCCACAAAACCACATTGATCCATATCTATCAATTTTGGCATTACCTTTGCCATTCTTTTACCCATAATCGAAATAAACACTTTATAATCATGGCTTAGAATTGAAACGGGCCTTTATGAAGCTGCACATGATGGGTCTTTACCATCTTTAGGTATTACAGTCACTGCAACTGTTTTCCAGGATGTTGGTGTTTCTCCTCCTTTTAAAATAGTATTATACAAAGCCTTCCAGATCTTCCCTCCTAGGTTCCAAACTTCCACATGAATACCATCTATTCCTGGAGACTTTCCTGTAGATGGTTTATATATCACCATGTTTATCTCATCATCTCCTATCCTAAATGTTAATAATTGAGCCTCATCTTCCTCAAACCTTGGCATATTTAATTCCATAAACATTTTGTTTTTTTTTTCTTGATTTCCACATTTCTGTACTTTATACAGATTTTCTTACAATTTCTGAAATATTTCTAATACCTATACAGAATCTCTGGTTATTTTCTTTGCTACAGGCTTCCTTTCTAGTTTCTGTTGCCTGTACCATTGTGATAAAAGTTTCTGTACTCTGGAGTTATCAGAAACAGTTGCTTAACAGCAGTCTTTCTAAACTCATGCATATTATCCAGGTACTCCCTTATTTTCTCTTTAGCACTCTGCAGTTGCACCTCTTCTTGTTCTGTGAATTCCCTCTATTCTGCAATACTTTAACCTTTGTCAGTCCCTCTAAATAATTCTTACTTCTTAACCATATCTCTTTTTCATTTATTTCTACTCTATTTTAAACTCCACTTTCACTGTAGCTACTTCATACTATATTTTCTGAAAAAAATGTCTGTTTTCCCTAACTTTTGAATACTTTCCACTACCCATTCCTTAAATTCTTCTCTGTTTAACAGATAGGTGGGAAGCACCAGTGCCTCACTTTTATTTCATCACCTTGCATTTTTATTTCAGTTATTACTGGGACATAATCTGAAATAGTTACTGGATGCCTATTAAAACTTTCAGTTAAATACACATGTTCCTGTGAAATATAATTTCTGTCTAGCCTAGCCCAGTTTTTGTACCTTGGGGAATAATATGTAAATTATTTCTGAGCTCCTACTACCAGATTCACATCTTCCATACCAAATACTTTCATAAATTTCTTGAAAAATCTACCCTCTTTTCTTATATTTTCCCTTCTAGGCCCCCAGATACAGCCTCACTGTTGTAAATCAAATTTCAGTTCCCACCTATAAGTAATAATGTTAAGTTGTCTCTCTCGCCTTCATTCTTGCTGGTTGGGTTCGGAGTCGATCCTCGGCTCCAACTCGGCCATCTACTAAAGCTCGAGAGCTATTTACTGGCTCAAGGTCTCCCTATATCCCACAATGCTTGGTGCTAGATACCCAGATCTCGTTTGCCGCTTCAGCTACGAGGTTGCGTTTTTACTGGCTCAGGTCGTATTAATCTTTTTTGGTCTTATTAGCTTAAAATCTACCTTTGTATTTTCTTATATATAGATAGTCTTTCCCTTTTAGTATAATTAGACTGTGCATCCCCTAGTTTGTCCCAAACTTGTTTTTTGTTAGAGAGTTTCTACCCCCCCCTTGTTTCTTCTCTTTACTGGCTAACCCCACCTTTTTTTGTACCTAATAGGAGTAGTGTTTAGCCTTGTAATATTTGTATATATATTTTTATTAGTGCATGGTTTTTGTTGTTAAGTGTGGTGTGATAGTTTTTGTTGTTATTATTGTTAGTTTAACTAGTGCGGGTGTGTGACTGTTCCTGTGTGCCTTGTTTAAGCACTAGTTTAATTTTCTCTCTTTGGTATCCCCTTCTAGTATGTCCAAGGATACCAAAGTTTCAGGCTTCAAGAAGTGTGACTCGTGCTGTCAGAAGACATCTCTGACGGACGGTCACACTTCTTGTGTTTATTGCTTGGGTTCCCTACACCTGCAGGACTCCTGCTCGATCTGTCACGCCTTCAGCCCAAGAGTCCTGCAGGAGCGTAGGAACAAACTTATTTTGAGAGGCTTACTTAAGCCAGAGGGATCCCCAGTGAAGCCTCAGTCGGGGAAATCCTTAAAGCCCGCCAAGCCGTCGGCTCCCAGCTCGGAGCCGTCGCCGGGCAGAACATCTGCCTCCTCTTCGGTTCCGGCTGGAACCGACATCTCTGGACCTCAATCGGCTTTGGTTTTAGTGTCGGAACCATCTTTGGGCCGAAAACATTCTAGGTCCCCTTCCCTAGAATCGGTTCATTCGGCTCCGAGGTCACCATTGCTTCAGTCTGAACGAAGCCATAGGTCCCACTCCTCTTGGTCCTCCAGGCTATCTGATCATGACTTGGAGAGGGTGGTCAGTAGACTCCTTAAATTGCAGGCCCTGGCCAAAATGTTAACCAGCCCTTCTCAACAGACTGTGGCTGTCCCTGTGTCTTCAGCAGTTCCTCTTCCGACTCCCCCTTTGTGTTCGGAGCCGGAGCTGGTTGGGGCTCGAATCTTGGAAATGTCGGAGCTGATACCACACCTTTCGGCTCCGATCTCTTCATTGGTTCCTTCCTTGGACGGATCTGGGCGCTGGGACTCCCTCATTGGCTCCGAGGGGGTGAGTGGCATCGGACCCTTGTCCGACCCCGTTCTCCCTCTTGGGGCTTTGGCGCAGGTGAGCTCGGCTCCGACATTGGCCTCAGAGCCGTCTCTCTCGGTGCCGGGAGGGGTTCACATCTCTTCGGAGCGGGGACCTTCTGCTCTGCCCGATAGGGGCGCCTTCGAGGTCATGAGGAGCATGCTGACTCCTGAGTCGGCTCCTCGATTGGCCCAGTTGGCTCCTCCCCCCATGGTGCCTGCATCGGTCTCTGCCCACCCTTCTGACCCCAAGCGCGGAGAACAGACGCTCCAGGTCGCCCATTGGCCTCCCCTGATCATTCAGAGGAGCCCCCTCAGAAGAGAAAATGTAAGCGGAAACATGTCGACTCCCCCAAGTCAGTCAAGTCTGATACCGACTCGGAGGATTCGTAAGGGTCCCCAAGATCCCCCTCTGAGGATGTCTCTTTTTCAGATATCCTAGAGATCCTTAAGCAGAGGGGGAACTGGACTGCCCTTAACCCTTCTTAGGATGAGTTGGTATACCTGGCTTCCACCTCCTGGGTGTCTCCACCCTTCGACCCGCTGATGGAAGTAGTGGCTCGAAGGGCGTGGTCAGCCCCAGACACAGTGGAACCAACTCCCTGCAGGCCCACTAAGTTCATTACAGCCCCACACAACAAACAATTTTTGACAAAAGGTGTCCCCGTTGATGCCATGGTGGTTGCAGCAGCCATGAAGAAGGAGTTGGCTGACCCTTCAGTGCCTGTCCATCCACCTAATAAAGAGTCTAGGACAATGGACAGGTACGGGAAGCGGATGTTTTCCACAGCGACCTTTTTCATGCGGTCACTGAATTATCTGTGCCACTTCACCCGCCTTCAAAGGGATTTTCTCAAGGAACTGGGTGATAACCTTCAGGATCCATCAGCTGCAGGGGCTCAAGATACGAATAACTCCCAGCTGGCGACCCTTAACTCAATCGTCAACTCCTCCATGCGGCTCATTTCTTATGCAGCCGATGGGGCGAGTAGGGCCGTAGGTACAGGCATGGCTTTGAGAAGACATGCCTGGATGCAGTTATGTAACTTTGCTGACCCCTTTAAGGCATCCTTCACCAATACCCCCTTCGATGGTTCAGCTCTGTTTGGACTACAGGTGAAGGATACCCTTACCAGGTGTGAGCAGGAAGGCAAGACTCTCTCTGCCGTGGGAGTCCATTTTTCTACTCCCTCTAGACCATACCCTAAAGGTCAGAAGAGTGGGAAAATGTGGTTTTGGAAACCCCAGGGAGACGTGCCTGACACATGTAGTGAGTTTCCCTCCAGGGGCAGGGGAGGGAACAATAGTAGATGCCGCCCGAGGGGTAGAGGGGGTCCGCAAAATCAGGGTAGCAGAGAATCTTTCTCTGACAAACCCTTTCAGCACCCCTGAGGGGCTGCCCAACTGTCCACCTTCGGAGGCAGTCGGGGGAAGATTGTCACTGTACCCAGAAGCCTGGCAACTTCTCACACAAGACAAATGGGTATGGTCTATCATATCCAAGGGTTACAAAATCCCCTTTGTTCACACCCCTGTACAAACAACCAAGTCCCTTCCAGATGTTCCACCCAGTCTAAGGGAACAAGCAGTGCCAGAAATTTCAAAACTGCTAGAAAAACGGGCCATCCAGCCAGTCCCAGCAGATCAGCAGGGATCCGGAATTTACTCCAAGTTCTTTTTGGTACCAAAAAAGACAGGGGACTGGAGACCCATTTTGGATCTCAGCAGGTTAAACAAATCTGTTCAAAGAACGAAGTTCCGGATCATCACGCTTCAGTCCATTCTACCCTTTTTGGGTCAGGACAATTGTATGTGCTCCATAAACCTTCAGGATGCGTACTACCATATCAAAATGGACAGGCGCTCCAGAAGGTTTCTCCGCTTCCAGCTGGGAGCCAGTCACTATCAATTCAGAGCCCTGCCCTTTACTCACCACAGACCCCAGGGTGTTCACCAAATGCATGGCAGTGGTTACGGCTCACCTGAGATGGCGAGGATTCCAGGTGTTTCCATATCTAGACGACTGGCTCCTTACTGCTTCCACCAGGCATCAGATACTGCGAGCCAGGGATTATACCATCCAAACTTGCTCCGAGCTAGGTATCTCAATAAATTTCAAAAAGTCTGCATTGTCACCTCGTCAGTCTATAACCTTTATAGGTGCAAGATTAAATACAAAGGATCTGTCTGCAAAACTTCCTCTAGACAGAGTGTCAGACATTCGCCGACATGTGCAGGTCTTACTACAGTGCAAAAGGATTCAGGCCAGATTTGTACTAAAAATGTTGGGTCTCATGGCAGCAGCAATCATACTAGTTCCCCTGGCTCGTTTTCACCTGCGGATTCTTCAGTGGATGCTTTTTACCCAATGGTCTTTTCAACAACTTCCGATGTCTCACAAGATAATAATCACTCAATCGTGCAAAGACCACCTGGCGTGGTGGATGGTCTCCTCTTTAGTACTCCAGGGCAGACCATTTGTTCTTCCTCCTCCTGTTGCCACAGTGACCATGGATGCCTCCCTGATCGGGTGTGGGGGGGGGCATTTTCAGGGCATGACTGTCCAGGGCACTTGGCAACCTCTAGAGTACCACCTGCACATAAACGTCTTGGAGATGAGAGCGGTGCTTTTAGCGTTGCAAGCTCTTCAGGACTCTCTACCCACCGGGACTATTGCGATTCAAACAGACAATATGTCTGTAGTGTGGTACATCAACAAGCAGGGCGGAACCAAGTCCTATCCCTTATGTCGAGAAGCAGTCAGACTCTGGCAGTGGGCAATCTCCTCTCAACGGTTTCTGATAGCAACGCACATCCCCGGGAAGTCCAACGTCATAGTGGACAGGCTAAGCAGAGCTATTCTCATGCCTCACGATTGGTCTCTCAGTCAGTTAGTAGGGACAAAATTTTCTGCAGATGGGGTCAACCTTGCTGCGACCTTTTCGCAACTCCTCTCAACAGCAAGTGCGACGATTTCTTCACTCTCTTCCCCCTTCCTGGGCACTCCCCCAGAGACGCTCTAGTTCACGATTGGCCCCGGGGCCTTCTCTATGCATTCCCACCCTTTCCTTAAATTCCCAAACTAATTCAGAAGGCGACCGCACTGGGATCCAGAATGATCCTCATTGCCCCTTACTGGCCTCGACAAATTTGGTTCCCATTCCTGCATCATCACCTACTGGAGCAGCCTTGGAATCTGGACCCAGTGCCAGACCTCCTGGTCCATCATTCGGGCAGGCTGCACCAATCCCTTCAGTCCCTCAACCTCACAGCTTGGTTGCTCCACTTCCAACCTTAGCCAGGCTTCCACATATTTCTCAGCCGGTGCGTGAAATCATCCTTTCTTCACACAAATCTACCACCAGGAAGACTTATGCTAGTAAGTGGAAACGTTTCTCCTTCTGGGCAGAGGCTAGGAATAGACCCCTTTACAGCCCCTGTCCCTCACGTTCTAGATTTTTTAGCAGAACTCTTTCAAGCTGGTTCCTCGTCTGCCACCATTAGGGTTCAATTAGCTGCTATCGCAAATTTCCACGTTGGCCTGTCAGAAACCAGCATCATGTCCCACAAACTATGCAAGGCCTTTCTTAAAGGGACTATTTTGCTTAGGCCCCCGGTCAGAGATCCCCCGCCTCCATGGGACTTAAACATGATATTAGCTTCCTTGATTCTCCCCCCTTTTGAACCTGTGGCTTCCTGTTCCTTAAAATTGCTTTCCTGGAAGACTCTCTTTTTAGTAGCCATCACCTCAGCTAGGAGAGTTTCAGAACTTCAAGCCCTCTGTATTCATCCTCCTTACCTTGTGTTTCATAAGGATAGAGTTTCACTCAGGACTAATCCTTCGTTTCTGCCCAAGATACCTTCCGAAACAAACCTGAATCAGGCTATTGATCTACCTGTCTTTTTTCCTAACTATTCGAACAAAGCTGAACAAAAGTTACACCAATTGGACGTTCATAGGCAATTACGTTTTTATTTGGATAGGACCAAGCAAACAAGGAAATCAGACCAACTCTTCCTGTCCTATGCTGAGGGCAAACAGGTCCTGCCATTTTCTAAAGTAACCTTATCCAGGTGGTTGTCCTCTATTATTACTTTGATTTATCAGCTGAGACATAAAGAACTTCCTACTAAACCCAAAGGTCATTCCACCAGAGCGTTAGCTACTTCGGTAGCTTTTCAAGCAAGACTACCTATGGAATCTATTTGTGCCGCAGCCACATGGGCCACTCCTCATACTTTCATTTCACATTATAAGTTGGATATGGCCTCTAGGAGTAGAGCTGCTTTTGGTTCCACTGTGCTCAAGAGTCTGTTCCGATGAGCCACCCAGGACTAAGGTGCTAGGGACGCTGTCCCAACCAGCAAGAATGAAGGTGAGAGAGACAACATAACATTAAGAAGTTATGTTCCTACCATAACGTTCCATGTTAGTTGTCTTCTTCTCGCCTTCTTTCTTGCGTCCCACCCTCCATCCCCCTAGCCTGGGCAGACCGAGAAGAGTCCCCTTTTGAGGCCTTCTTCCTCTGGGTGAGTCTTATCTTGGTTACATCCTCCTCTGTCTTAGTACTGTAGGAAAACCTTGTAGTATGGACAGTTGTCCTTGTATTTTCTATGGTGTTAGCTGTGCCAAACGAGATCTGGGTATCTAGTGCCAAGCATTGTGGGATATGGGGAGGCTTTGAGCCAGTAAATAGCTCTCGAGCTTTAGTAGATGGCCGAGTTTGAGCCGAGGATCGGCTCTGAACCCAACCAGCAAGAAAGAAGGCGAGAAGAAGACACCTAACATGGAACGTTATGGTAGGTACATAACTTCTTATTCCTTGCTGAAAGCTGATTATTTCTCCCAGAATCTTCTTACATTCCTTTGTTGCAGCTTTAGGTGAAATATAAATACATGCCAGCATAATCCCCTTACCTTGCCAGTAGCCCCTTACTACTGCAAATCTACCATTATTATATTTTTCCATCTTCTATCACTAGTGGACCTCCTCCAGCAATAAATATAAATACTCCCCATATCCTTTTTCCTGGATATTCTGCTGAATAACCATCATGAAATCCTTTCTTTATCAAATTCACATGCTCAATTATTTTCAAATGTGTTTCCTGAAGCATAGCTATTTGCACTCTGCATTTTTGAATATAGTTCACTACTCTTTCTTTTTTGTACATACCAGTGAGACAATTAATGTTCAAAGATTATACAGAAAGTGTTTCCATTATGATAAGAAGTTATTATTCCCTCCTATTATGTACAAGAGTTTTTTATGTCTAGTTTCAGCTTTTATGCTACATGCATACACTAATGTTTGGATCTTTTATACAGCTGTCTCATGTCATATACATTTGAACCTATGGCACATCTTACAAGACTTTTGTTTTATTAGAAACCCCCTTAACAAAAAACACCCAGAACACCCCCATCATCTATTAACTTAATACAAACACACAAAAATATGTACATCTTCAAATAATGAAGTTTAACCCTCCAAATAGGAACATTTGTCCCAGACTGACAACTACATTTGCATTCATAAACCGATCTACAATGAAGTTTTATCCATGCTAAGACACATGGTATAGCCTGAGCTTTTACTCACACTAAGTGCTGTCTGTTTTTGTCTTATCTTTATTTGTCTCCCAGATGTAGGAAACAACTTCAGTGCATTCAGAAAACATCATCTTTTAGCCAGTGAAAGAAAAAAAGTATTCTGCTTTTATTGACTTCTTATCAGATTGTCTCCATAGTAACATGAGAACCAGATACACAGTTGTCTTCAGCTGCAGGCTTCTCATGTTGCACTGGAAGTATTTGCTTGCTAAAGAAAAACTTTGCATTACTTTCAATGTTCTTTTATTTACTTGCTTCCACTTAAAAGTTTCAAACATTCTTTCACATATATATTTTTTGTTTTGACAATAAGTATTTTTTACAAACCAAGGGTGTGGCGATGGGTGCAAGGATGGCTCCCACTTATGCCAATTTGGTCATGGCATATTGGGAGACCAACATCATGTCTAAGCTTGTCAACAGGGAAAAGATTGTAACCTACTATCATTTTATTGATGACCTCTTTTTTATTTGGAGGGGAACAGAGTCTGAACTCTCCAAATTCTTAGAAGACATGAACAACAGTACCTCCTTTTTGAGATTCTCTGGTGGTTGGAATAATTCAAAAGTATGTTTTTTAGACAGAGAAGTTTTGAAAGAAGAAGGGTAGGATACTTTAGTGTTGGTTATCAGTTACAAAAATGTAGTTAGCAATGGTTTGTTGCATTACTCAAGTATGCATCCCACCTATGTTAAGTATAACATTATAAAAGGACAGTTAGTAAGACTAAATAGGCTTACAAGTGATTAAACACCGATTATTTAGTGGAAGAGCTACACTGTAGGTTTAAAAACAGAGGATATCCCTCTTAAATAGGAAATGAGGTTCTGAACACCAATTGTAATAAGGAGGACACAAGAGGAAATATGCAAAGTGACAAAGATTGGGTTATTTCTATGTTGTTAATGTTCACTATAGATAACAAGTAAATTAAGGACATTATATCCAACAATTGGAGAATTTTAGTATCAAACAGTGATTTAAAGTCAGTTGAAGGAGAAGCACCCATTTTTGTCAACAAAAGAGCAAGAAATTTCAAAGAAATGTTGGAACATGGGCACAATAAGGGGGTTAACAATGGTGGAGGCACCTTTAAGTGCAAAAGTTGCAATTTTTGTAAATATATTTCAGAAGGGCCATCTTTTGAAGTTTTCACCTAAAAAGGGCTTGGAAGGTTCCTGGCAAATTTAGCTGTAAATCTACCTGTGTGGTATACATGGCCAAATGTTCGGTCTGTTCTTCTTTCTATATTGGAAAGACCAACAGGCAATTAAAAATAGAATTTATGAACATTATTATGCCATAAAAAAGAACAACTTGGACAATGCCCTTTACAAGCACACCCTCACATGTGTAGGTGATCAGAATGGAGTTAAATTTCATTTTGGGGTTATTGATCATGTTCCCCCGGATTTTAATGGAGACAGAGATGGGGAACTTGACTATAGGGAATTTAAATGGCAGATTTTGTTGGATGCGTACAGAGCACCAGGTTTAAACAATGGAGTTAACTACAAAGCAGTTTTAAAAAGAAAGGCTTACTACAACAAATGCAAATAGGACTCATATTTTACATGTGTTTTTTAAGAAACATACTGTCATGTGGTTTGTCCCCCCATCTTTTATGTGAATGTTTTAAGTGAATGGTTTTAGGTGAATGTTTTTTTATTTTGTTTTTTGTTAATTAATTAATTGAAATTAAGATATGACTGGTTAAGATTCTGTGACCATTTTATATAAAAGGGTAGCATTTATTGAGTTGTTTGTTCTGAAGAAGGCCAAAGTTTTTGGCTGAAAGTGCTTAACTTATGGTATTAAAGTTTCGTGAGAAGGATTCAGTGCCTCCACTTTTTCTTGTGTTTCTGTTTGAATTTGTGTTGTGTTACACAAGTTTGAGACATTCAGGGCAGTTTTTGTTTCTTCTTCCCACTTAAAAGTTGTTAGAGGAAGGCAAGGACCTTAATCCAGTCATTCTCTTATGAAAAAGCAAGAAAAAGTATGACAAGTTTGTTTATATCATGCTCTGTATACTTTTGCAACCTGTCTCTCACCTGAATGACCTAAGATTGCAGCCTGTTATCTTAAACATGCTTTTGTCCAGGCTGTCTTCTCTTTTTACAATGCTGTGTCTACATTCCTTAAAACTAAATAAGAAGAAAGAAAGAAAGAAAGAAAGAAAGAAAAAAGAAGGAAAAAAGGGTACCTTGTACCAATACTTGGTATTCATTCCTATTCACATACAAAAATAACTGAAAATGCTGTACTATATACCATGCATTATGTCATATTTTATAAAAATATTGTTAATAACAAAATTGTTTTACTTACAGTTATCTTTTTCTTCCTCTTTCCCTCTCCTTAATTTTCCTCCAAACATTAATGACATGAAGTAGGGCATATACTTTGGAGTCCTCTACAAGTTTAACAAAGTCAGAAAATCCAGTATTTCCAGGTTTTCTAGTTCTGCCATATTTCACAAATTTTGATTGATGCTTTAACATCCCACATTTATCCATTAATTTCCATGTTTCTGGTTTTCTTCATATTGATCTCCATGTTTGAACTCCAGTCTGTGGTTCATTTACAACACGCTCTCAGTTCTTCTAGTAAATTTGTATGCTTTTTTGTGTCTCTGAAGCATTTTTCTTTTGAATAATGAAAAAGGTTTCAGTGGCATAGTCTCTCTATGAGCTTTATTATCAGGAGAATAAGAAGCAAACTCCCTTCTGTTTGATAGCTCACTTTTTGTTGGACAAACTTTTGTATTTCCTCCTTAGCATGTTCTTCATCAAAAAATGACTTTGACCCTTCAAGAAAAAAATATTCTGAAGATAGCTAGATACAGCAGCTAGAATCTCATACTTGCCTCTCAGCATTCCCTGATTGCTGGAATAAATTTGTTCAGTTATGCCTTGTGTACAGTGAGTAATCATTTTCCACAAACACTCTACTCTCTCCAACTTTTTGTAATTTGTTCTTCTGCCACAGTTTTGTCAGAATCAACTCCTTCTGCTGGTAGGATGGTATCTTCACTATTAGAAGTCTTGGCTGCTTTCTCTTGGCCAGATTTGGAGCATACACATGATGTGCCCCTTCAATTAACAACTCCTGCTGTGGAATACTAGTCAAGTTGCTTATTTGTACTTTCACAAAATTAATACAGTCTGTTCCTTCCATTTTCTCTGGTACAGCAGAAAATCTCAGATTTTCCCTATGTGCTCTGTCCTATAATTTTACAATATTTGAAACATCTCTTCTTGAGCAGTCTCATAGTCAGCCTTTTCTTCATTTTGACCTCTGAGGGTTTTTTTTTTTCAGTTTTATCATGTCATCTGAGTATTTGTTTAAAACTTCTTCCATTTTTTGTAGCATTTTGTTATTTTAGTTGATATACTCATTCAGTGTATTGTTTATTTTAATCAGATCTGAGCAAATTTTGCTTATTTCTTCATCTAGATTACTGGAAGTCATGTATTTGCACCAGTGCAGGACCTTGAACTGCTTTTTGATGATCAGTTGCAGGATTCATCCCAGCCAATGTTTTCTCCTCACCTTTGGTGGTTGATTTTCTTTCAGGTTCTCTAAATTTCTTCTTTGCTGGCATGCAGGCAGTGCACTTACTAGCCAGTAAGTAAAATTTACTTAAATAGATAAATTCACTGGCTCTTTTCTGAGTTTCTGTTTTCTCACTTGGAGAGCTGAAATTAAGCTGTTACTCAATTTGTAGGCATATTGGAAGTCCAAGAACATTTTAACAACAATAACAAAGAATGAGACAAGTTGATGCCTTGCTTGGTACCAAGACAGATTTCAAACCATACAACTCCCTAATGTATAACAGAATGTTCATAGCACAAAATCCAAAAGCAAGGGAAAATAAAACACACGTTGTTCAGTAACTCACAGAGAAGACTATATTTTATTAAAAATATAAACTAAACATATACATATACCATTATGCAACAAGTTTTGAAGCAGAGCTTGCTTCATTGGATTAAAAATATAAATCAAAAGTATCCATTATATTTAATGGTGTATGTTTTTAACCTGAACACATTTTGTGTATTCATCTCCATGAACTTATGAGCCAAGTGCATTTTCTTTTTACCATGATAGATTTCCCTGGAACAGGTGTCTGTTGCATGTCCTTAATTATATGAGTTCTTTGCTTACTTGCTTTTTAACTATGGCAGGGACAGTCATATAATTAGTTTTTACTACATACAGTAAAGATACTAGGAAAGGTTGGTGGCCATTCATTTGAGAAGGTAGGGGATAAAATCGGTATCTGCACACTGAAGTTGGAATAATTATTATAAATGGGCTAAATAGCACATACATTGCCTGATATCACATGGATATTTGAGTTACTGCACAGTAACTAGTGAAGGTCAAAACCAATATTTATTGAATTAACTCCTTTTGAGGACTCCTCAAATATTTACACATAAAAAAGCAGTATTATGTGTTGTAAAAAGTATTGTTTCTGCATATTTATTACTAAAATGATGGTATACAATAAAGCATGGTACTTTACCTCCACTTCAGTTTGTTACACTTTTTGGGATATAATAAAGACCAAATCTATAACATATTTACCAATCGTTTTTAATGAGAGTGTAGATTATAGAGGTAGGTACATTTAAAGAAAGTCCAGGAGTGAAACAAGCATACCTGAATATTTATTTAACTCTGTGTATTAGGAAAATATTATATATTAGCTGTAATCAGTTTATGTCATTATTAATATTTAATAATGTGAACAGTTAATAACAAAGGTATGACAAAGAAATAGTAATGCAAAGATCCTTTTATGTTATATTTATATTTGGTTTTAAGTAAGATTAGGACTGACTAGCTGTATAATTTGGTGGAAGAGAAGAGATGAAAAGAAAAAAAATGTTTCCATCACACAATTTAATGTTCATTTTTGTTAATTTTGTTATATTGAATATATCAAATTTATTTCATTTATTGACATTTGATCAACTTATGGAAATAGAGGTGGTCTGTAAATATTTTGCTTTAGCAAACATGGAAAAACAATGTAGAATGAAAAAACTTAAGTGCAAATATATTTTTGATAAATGCAGAAGATGAGAATTTCTGGATAGTTTTGGAAAAATGAAATTTAATTGACTAGAAAAAAAAACTTTGCTATGTAGTCAGCTATAATATATATTCCTCTCTATTATTTCATTGTTTTTCTCATCTATAACTTTGGAAGATGTTATGATCACTTAAGGTATATTCAACAAGTAGTAGAATAACTCATGCTGGGATAAGACTATAAATAACATCTGAAGGTAAATAAAATCCTTATTTCATACATCATCATTATCAACCCCCGTTCTCCATTTTCTACATGGAGTCAGGATGTTGTGTCAACTGTCACTATCTTTCTCAATTCTTTGCCACTCTCCTACCTTCTTCAGCCATCATGCCTGACTGTCGCAGGTATTTTTTTCACACAATCCATCCATCTCTTTACTGGACATCCTTATTTTTTATTTGTCCTCTTCCTGTCTGTTCCAAGTCGCCTTTATCAGATTGTCTTCTGCTTTTCTGCACATGTGCCTGAACCAAAATAATCTCATTTCTTTGATCTTCTCTGCAATTGGAGCTACTTTGGCTTTTGCTCTAATGTCCTCGTTTCTTCATCTGTCCCACAGTCTGCATCCTACCACCCATCTCTGGCACTTCATGTCCATCACCTCTAGCTTCCTCAACTGTTCTGCATTTACTGCCCGGGTTTCTGTATCTCACAGTAGTACTGGCTGCACCACTGTCTTGTACATCTTATAATTCAGCTTCTTTGGCATTCGTCTGTCATACACTACCCTTACACTCTTTACCAGTTGGCTGTAGCCTTTTTGATTCTAGTTTTGACATCCTCATTCAGACTTCCCTTCTCCTCAACCACCCTTCCAAGATACTTGAAGCTGTTAACTTGTTTCAGTTTTTCTCCTCTATATCTTGACATCTTCTGATTTCCCCATTTGTTGCCATTACAACTGTTTTATCTGTACTCAGTTCCATCCCATGTGCCTTCGGTTTTGCATTTCATTACCCTATCCTTTGCGGAAATTCTTGCTGAGAGTCTGCCTGTAATGCCACATCATCTACATACAGCAAATTTATTGTTCTGTCCCCTCCAACCTGTTTGCTAATGTACTCCATCATCAGTATGAACAACAGTGGGCTCAGAGCTGAACCCTGATGCACGCCCACTCTCACTCCCACTGGGAACACCTATGTGAGACCAAACACTGTTCATACTTGAGTCAATTGTTCCTTGTACATAGTCTGCACTAATTCTTCCAATGTTTCTGGGACTTTGAACCATTGCAGGACTGTCCAAATCAGCTTTCTTAGGACTTTGTCATATACTTTCTCCAAGTCTAGGAATCCCTTCATCTTCAGCTTCTTCATTTTTCTTGGTCCTATTCTTACTTATTCAATCACTGCTCACAGCTGATTGTGGCAACTAGTGGTTCATGTTGTGGGCCAACTGTTTCACTGGGGATGACTTTGCAATTACTGATTCTATCCCAGTGCCCTTTCCTTACTAGGAGGAAGTCTACCTGAGTTGCATGTTGGCCACTCTTGTATGTGATCTTGTGACTGTCTCTCTTGCTGAGTGCTGTAAAGCTCTCTATGTAGAGTATAAACTGTTTGCTACAGTTTAAAAAAAATCTTTTTTTTAACTAAAATCTGAGCTCTGTATTGTTCCTTGTGGGGTATACACCATAGCACCTGGTTGCTACATTTGTAGCAAGCAATTTGCTATGATTTTTTTTTTTTTTTTTACATTTTTTTTAAATTAGCAAATATGTGAGGATGGAGGAGGGTCAAAGACAGGATACAGAAATGGGACCCGATTGGCTCCTGCTGATCGCAGACTTTTTGGTGGGCACATACACCCCTCCCAGCATTAGCATAGGTACATGGAGTAGTTCAGAGGAGGCTGGGTTCTCAACCCACTTATCACTGGCAAATACCTATGCTCATTTGATGACATTAGTCAACATTACTGAATTACTGACAGACAATTTTTATGGTATCGAATGACTAGCCCTTACACAGCACTCAGTCTCTGATCTATGTTATCCTATCTTGAGTATACTGTGCACCACTGCTGATATCCAAAGCAGTTGGTCTATACAACTCTTCCCCTATAGGCACCATCTAGAGTCTGTACTGCTGCTCACAACTCTATTCTTGAGTGGGTTTGAGATGAAAACACTCAGCATGTTTTTTGGGAGGTGAGAGGAACCCCACAGAGATGCAGAGAAGCCATGCATACTCCAGAGGTGAGGATTGAACCTTGTGCATGGTAAGCAAAAACATTAAGCATTATAACAATTGTTCTTGATTATTTCATATAATAAGGTATAAGAATGACATGTTATGGGAAATGTTTGTAAACAGATATAAATGTTAGTAAAAGGATTTGAAATAGCTTTGATTTTAGATACTGTGTAATTTACACTTGCATAAAAAAAAAACGAAGGCTGAGCTTTATACCTAAAGAAATGGAAAGGAATGTAATACCCAAATACTACTGGCATCTCACCATTTAGTGCGATATTTCTTTTTTCTTCTCAGTAGTAGTTCAAGTTATTAACAGAATAACAATCTGATATATTTGTTTCTGATTATGTGGCAATGCGTATTAAGTGTTCTTCATTTCCTGTAGGTATATGCATTAGTTATTGGAGTTTACACAAGAGACTGAAAATTAATTCAGTTATTTATTTCATTTCTGAGGAAGCAACTCTGATAAGAATAATTTAGTACTTTAAAGGAGGGAGAAGAATATTTCAGTGGGGATCAACATTTATTAGACTGGGAATATATGAATTTTAGGTTAGAAAGATGTAGATAATTTTGTGATATCATTCTTTTGAGATATGACTTGTTCACAAATGAAGCATGTTATTTTGTATTTAACAGTTATGTCTTTGGAACTTCCTCATATTAGACGTTATCCTTTCTGTAAATCATGGGGTATCTCCGTTTGTTGCAAAAAATGCAAGACTTGAGCTCAGTGCTTATGTTTTATCATTAAATATTACAGCAATAACCCACGCCTGGGTGTGGGTAATGCTGGATTTACCCACGGTTGGTGTGGTTTGGTCACAAGGGCGAAGCCCGAGTGGCCAAACAAAGCCAACCGTGGGTAAATCCAGCATTAACCAAACCCAGAAGTGGGTTATTGCTATTATACAATGACATTATTTAAGAAAAAAAATAATTACTTTTCTTAAATAATGGCATTGTATAATGCCTCTGTGCTGCCCTTCCGCAGCTGTCTGGATATTCTGCGGCAGTTTTGATGTACTGCGCATGGGTATATTTACGCAGTACATCAGAGCTGTGGGTAAAAGCAACGGAGAAAGCAAGATCTCCATTGCTTTTTAAAGTGTCTCGCTAGGTTAAACCCATTTAACACAGCGAGACAGTTTTGAAAAAAGCAACGGAGAAAGCAAGATCTCTGTTGCTTTTTAAAGTGTCTCACTATGTTAAATGGGTTTAACATAGCGAGACAACTTTAAAAAAAGCAACGGAGATTCTCTGTTGCTTTTTTTAAAGCTGCCTCGCTATATTAAACTCGTTTAACATGGCGAGACAGGTTGTAACAAGCAACGGAGATCTTGCGTTCTCCGATGCTGTTAAAAAAAAAAAAAAAAAAGAGTTATACTAATGGAAAAAGTCCGGGCGTTTTTCCATTACTATAACTCTGATTTACAACGTGCACGCTGACCAATCAGCGTGCACATTTTGGAATATTAATGGTTGGGGTCATTGTATAATAATGTTTTTTATAGTGACTATAAAATAGAAGGGCTAATTAGTTTTTAAAGTTAAATAAAGCTCATGTTGCCTTTCTGTAATAAAGTCATCTGTTAGAAATTGATGTAAAGAGGTTCAGTTTTAAGAATTATATTTTCTGTCTAACTCTTTTAAAGAAAAATGAAGCACAGCAGCAATATTATGGGGAAGCAAAGCTATCATGCCTAAGGTTATGTTGTCAACAGTTAACCCTAAGGGAATGTTTGCTGTGGTCATTATTTAATACCTGAAATAGGCTATTCACTCTCATAAATATGTTTTGGATACCAGGTTTGGGAGCTAAATTTGCTAACCAGTATTTTGATACTCCTTTGAATAACATGAAAGGAAATTTGATTTTTGGGAGATGATTGTAATTGTGCATTGGATAAGACAAACAAACACTAGTAAAGACCTGAGAATTTCTGCTTCAGTAAAAGCTCTGAAGATTTGAGTGAATTTATTGAAACTGAATATCAGTACTATGTTATTGCTGTGTTCTTTTAAACTCCTGTTGGTTTGTAAGAGTTCCACTACATACATCAACAAAGATAAGGAAATAGTTTTTATCTCTTCCTCATTTTAATGGTCTCTATATGTGTTAGCTAAGGTTTTTAAGCCTATATTAGTAATTCTGGTACAGAGCTGTGTTGAAGTTTGCTGTTTAAGTGGACTGTTGGCATTAAACCCTAATTTCTTTGTTATGTAGTGAGTGTGTGTCAGACTAGTTCAGGGGACTTGTGCATGAAGGCACATGTTAGCAAACACAGTGCTTGACTGGCATATGGATAATTGTGCACAGATACCCTATCTCTGGTAGTCTATCAAAGCTCAGAACTCTTCCCCCTCCCTGTCTGTGAGTGAGATGGACCAATCACCTGCGAGGACAGGGACTGCCTTTCAGACCCACAGGCAGTACCCGTTCAGTTTTTTAGTGCTATATTAAGAGAAGAATCTCTCAGAAGACTGCTTCCAACTCTGGGCTTTACAGCTGTTGAGATTTGATAAGAAACCTTTTTAGGTTTTTATTTTGTCTGTCCATACTTGAATAGTGTATTTTTCTTTTGTGATTAAAAATTTTGTATATGCTTCTGTTTTTACTGTGTGTATCACAGTAAGGCCCACTGACTAAAAGTTAATTTAGAAGTTTTGACAAGAAAACTTCCCGATATTACATTTTTTGGGGGGATTATGATTATTTGAGGTGATTGAGTAGGATTACGTCATTTTAAATGTTTTTTTTTTTCATTTAAATTGCAATTTTTATGCCATTTTATATGTTAAACATTTCTTTCAAGAATTTTCCATCAGTTTATGAGTTATTTCTTGTCTAATAGTGTTTTAGGATGTATCTATTAATTTTGAATGAAATTAGCCTCCCTCCCCTTTTTCTCTAAAATTAAAGAACTTTTGTCCATATATTTTGTGCATGGAATTGTGTCACTGAAACTGTCATTTTATTTATTGCAGTATTTAGAATAGGAACCCATGCAGAAATAGACTCCAGATTACTTTCGGTGCCATTTTGTATGTTAAACATTTCTGATAGGAATTTTTCATGAGTTCTTTTATTTCTTATCTAATACTGTTTTAGGCTGTATCCATTGATTTTGACTGAAACTAGCCCTTTCTTTTACAAAATTATGAGACTTTTACGCATGTTTTCTTTTTTTTTTTTTTTTTTTGCTTTGAACTGTGTTACTAAAAATATTTTTATTTTTCACTGCAGTGTTCAAAATATTATACCTACATAAACAGTCTTCAGGTTGCTATTTAGAGGAAGAATAGAAGGATTTGTCAATATTTTTACTGGCCTAACCATACAGTCAGTGTTTGATACTGACTCAGATACAGTGCCCTCCCACACCACCATCTACCCTTTAGGCACCTAAAAACATAGAATTAATTCAAGAAATATGCCTTTGGGCAGGCTATCATACCACTTGCCTTCTTTTACCTCCAGGTCCTCTGGTGTGGTGTTAGTACCACAAATGTGCATGATATGAGGGTCAGACACATGCCTCCATTGATCTCTGCATTTGAGGATATTTTTAAGTAAGCTTGCAATTCTCTTTTACCGAATGATTGCCTGCGTAATAAAGACTATGTCTTCTTCAAACCTAGTCCCTTCAGAAATTCTAGGCAATTGGCTAGAATTTCAGAGAAAGATGTTGGTGTAGGCCATCAGAGTAGTTTCTGAAATTTTAACTACCAGTATATTTGTGAAAGTTTATATTGAGGTATATGCATAGTTTAGAAGAGTTTGCTGCATAGTCATCTATTGAGCAAATGTTCTGAGGGAAAGATATTGCTTCCAATAATTCTTAAGTGTCTATCTATGATTTAAGTGCTTTGGAAGGGGCCAAAACTATTTCTAGAAATGCAGTGGCATCGGTTGTGAGGTATGCTTGGTTACTCAGCAAGAACTTTCTGACGAATTTTAAAAAATGAGATTTTGAATGCTTCACTTGATTCTTATTGTGTGTTTAATACAGCAGATAATAAGATCCCTAAACACTGGAATGACAGAGGTAAACAGATGCAAGTGATATCAATGTATTCCCAAGTTTCCCTGCAATTAGCAAGATAATTTTCAGCCATCTATCTATCAGAAGTCCCAGGCATACAATACAACGTACTTAGAGGAAATGGCAGGGTGAGATTTCCACCAAACCTAATCAGAGGGGTTCCTTTCTCTGAAAAGATAATCCTTCCAACTTTTGACTTTGCCACGACATGGCACCCATCAGTCTCAAGTTCCCCTCTGGATACTGTGACTTGATGGTTAGCTTTCAACAAGATGGCCTTGCCATCAGTGGTTTCCAAAGAATGGAAGGAACATCCACCTCTGCCCTAGGGAATTTCCCCTCACCCATTGGGCCAGACTTTGTTATTCCTTTCTATACTTTGGGGAATGCTGGACACAGGGGGTCATAGAATTAGTCCTTCCTGTGGAAAGAATGATTTTTTTTTACTCCAGAATCTTACTAGTTCCCAGAGGAGAGGTGTTGTGGAGATTGGGTTGGATCTATCTTTTTTGAATACTTTGTCAAGGTCCTCATGTTCAAGATGCTTACCATGCAGTCATGCTTCAGCTCTTACTGGACTGCTGCTTCATGGTAACCCAGGACTTGAAGGATGTGTGTCATCTTATACCCTTTGTTCATTGCTTCAGGAGATATCTGAGATTTGTTTTGTCGGGTTCACAGTTCTATGCACTGCCCTTTGGGCTATCCAGTGCACGTCGAGTATTTAATAAAAGCCTTGCTCCAGTAGTGGCTCACTGCTGGACTTTTGGCATTCACTTTTTTCCTTACTTGGACTACTTGTTGATCTGAGCAGTGTCTGTAGTCAGGTGTCTGGAATCACTAGAGAAGATCTCAACTTTATTCTTCCATCTAATGTTCAAGTTGAACCTTCAGAAGTCATGCCTAAAACCCATGCAAAAACTCATCTTCCTGAGGTACTTTATCTACTCCGATGAAAGAATAGCCCTTCTTCCTGGATACAAGGTCCTATCTCACCAGATGGTGTTTCAGGAATTTCCTAGGAGGAACTTCATATCGGAAAGATAAATCCTACAAATTTTAGGACTTGTTGTGTCCATGATTATCATGATACAACTGGTTCAGCTCCACATTTGGAATATTCAGTGGCATGTCAGGATTTGTTGGACCCAGCAGCTACATTCTCAGGAATCTCATTTACAAGTACTGTCCCTCATCAGTGAGATTTACAGTGGGGAAGAGCACTGCTGAGTATCAGTCCAGGGCTTCCCTTCTCCTCTGTTCTGATGCAATCTGTCCTGACATATTCATCTGACTTTGCTTCAAAATCTGTGTCAATGGGAGTGGAAATGCAGACCACTTGAGGTTCCATGGATGCATAGACGCATGTCAGTATCAAGGAAATGGTGGCAGTGTTCCACACTTTGAAAGTCTTTCACCACCTATGGACTCCAGATCCTCACATGGTCATTACAGACAACACCACAGTAATGTGATACTGCAAAAAACTTGGGGGTCCAAGGTCATACCCTTAGTGCTGATTGGCAGTAATAGCCATGGATCTGACTTTACAGCATTCACTGACTCTTCAGGCATCATATATCCCATCAGAGCAAAATGTTGTGACAGACAGACTGAGCAGAACCATAAGAGTGGAAACTCAAGGCAGTGGTGTTCCAGGATCTAGTCCAGATGTGGGGTAATGCCTTAAATAGATCTGCTCACTTCCTTTTAAAACAGACAGCTGGAGAAATTCTGTTCTGGACATCCTTCCAGCCATGCTTGGAAGACAAACACATCCTTATGTTCTACCGTTTTCACGGATCTGCAAGTTACTTCTGAAGATTCACTAAGAAATGTCAAAGATCAATATTGGGACTCCATATTGGCACAGGCAATCTTGGTTCTTCCAATTTAATGGTATTGGCCAAGGGCAATAACTACAGAATTCCTCACACTACTGATTTGCTCACACAGTCTTAGGGGTGACTGGTGCACCACAATTTGGAGCAACTACTACTGACAGCCTTTGATGATTCAGTCTTGACTACGTTTATGCACTTGTTTCATGAGGATGTACAGCAAGTGTTAAAGAAGGCCAGAAAACTGTTATTAGAAAATATTTTGTTTACTAATGGATGGAGTGTTCTAAGTGGTACCTAAATGGAAAGAGAAGACCCTTCAAGGTTAATATCCCTCTGGTCTTAAAATATTTGTGTGTGCTACTTTAGTATCGCTTATGATATGCGTCCATTAAAGTGCATTTAGTGGCATCTCTGCTCACCTGCAAATGGATCTCCCTCTTTCTCCTTTTCTTTTGGTAAAACAGTTCATGAAAGGTGTACTGCATATGAGACCCCCTCACAAGCAAATTCGTCCTTCATGGGATCTCAGATATGTTTTTCAGAAATTAGCCTTACTACCATTTGAACCTATCACTCAGGATAATCTGAAGTTCTTAACCTGGAAAACCATTTTGTTACTGTTCTGACTTCTGCAGTTTGAGTCTCTGAGCTGCAAGCTGTCATGGTGGGACAACCTTACCTGATTTTCCACAGGGGTAGGGTTGTGTTGTGCACTAATTCCACTTTCTTGCTAAAATGATCTCTGAATTCACCCTCAATCAGTCCATTAATCTTCCTGCATTCTTCTCAGAACATAAGAACAAGGGAGAGAGGGTATTTTATATCTTGGGTGTTTGGATGTGCATCTGCAGTTCAGGTACTACTTTGACAGAACAAAACCCTTTAGGAAGGCTGAAAATATTTTTATTTCCTACGCAAGGGTAAAGAAGGATCAACCTGTCTCTAAGCAAACCACTACATGTTAGTCATCCTTTAATATTGTTTTTTGTTACACTCACCATGACAAGGCAAATCCAGGCAAGGTAAAGGCGCATTCTACCAGGACTTCTTCGTCTTCAACAGCTTATTGGAAAGGAGTGCACTCTAGAAGTATTCTAGAGGCAGCAACTTGGCCCCATACCTTTTATAAAGCAATGCAAGCTGGATGTCTTTTGTAAATCCAGAGTAGGCTTTGCTAGGACCATTCTCCAGGGGCTCCTGGGCCCTTATCCTTTTTCCTCCCAGGTTGGGTAAGCTTTGGGAATCTAACCATATGCCAGTAAGTTGAACATAGTACAGTTGCATAAGTCCTACTTACCTGTAACAGTAGAAATTTATAGAGCACACTGCCTACACTACCTTGAAATTGATTATATGTATAGGTCTGCACTTGTGGGACTGCATATATATCTGCTGACCTCACAAGACCCAAATGTAATGAAAGTTGTGAAATATGAGAAGAGTAAGATGATTTCCCTGCCTGGTTTAGCAGAAGCATATTGGCATCAAGCAGGAATGGAAATCAAGCCAGAAGTAGATAAAAATCAAGCAGCAACTGAATGTGCAAAAAAACAAAAGAAAGAATGTAAGTTGAAGGATCGTATGAGAAGGCGAGAAATTTGGAAAATGCATAAATACAGTTGCAAGCATAGAAAACTGTTGGAACAACCTCATGTCGATCAGGATAGAACTCAGGAATGGTTAAGGAGAGGTGAATTTAAACCAAAAAGACAAAAAGTTAATATTAGTGTCCCAAGATAGTTGACTACATACATGCTTTACAAAGTCCACTGAACATGTGGGAGAAACAGACAGATGTAGGTTTTGTAAAACAGAATTGGAAACAGTACACCACTTGCTGCTGGTTGTGATATACTAATGGAAGAAGGACTGTATACTGAAAGGCATAATAATGTGGCAAGATTGTTGCATTGGGGATTGTGCAAACATTATAATATTGAAGTAACTGAAAAACACTGGAAAAATGAGCCACAAAGCATTATAGAAAATGATGAAGTTTATATCACATGGAATCACCGATTACCAACAGTTCACAAAATAGATTGAGAACACCAGATATACTAGTCCAGGAAAATAAGCCAAAGGTATGATTGATCATTGAAATTGCTACACCCAGTGACTGCAGTGTCTTACATACAGAGCGACACAAAGTCATAAAATACCAGGATTTGCAGGCAGAAACATGGGCAAGGTGGAAGAAGGATACTCATACTGTTCTAATAGTAGTAGGCACAATGTATCTTATAAAGCAATATTACATTTTTACTTAGATATATTACTGTTACATGTAATAACATATGAATTGCAGGAGTCATTACTGGGTACATTGCGGGTGCTGTGAAGAGCACTTCTGTTTAACATCAAAGATTGAAATAATACTAATTTTATGAACTTTAATCATACTTTGACTTAGGAATGGGGTCCATTTCCCCATGATATTAGAAACCTAAAAGACCCAGAGAAATTAAAAAAGACAGAGGATATAGGAAATCTGCTGGATGATAAATTTAGCTCCAGTTTTAACCCCCCCCCATCACCCTTTGTCACACCCAGGAAATAACCCTCACCATTTCTCCACCAGCTATCACTAGGGAGCAGGTGCTTGCTGCGCTCTCTAAGGCTAGCAACACTGCTTCAGTGTGCCCTGATAACATCTCAGGATGCCTCTCTTTTTTAATCTCTCCAAGTCTTTGAGTTTCTAATACCATGACAGGAATGGACCCCATTCTTAAGTCAAAGTATGATTAAAGTTCATGAAATTAATCACTAAAGCTATGGACAAGGGCCAATCAGTGCATGCTGCCTACCTCAACCTGGCCAAGGTGTTCAACACAATATCTCACTTGGGCATTGTAGTTAAAGTTGCAAAATTAGGTATAAACCCATATATCACCCAGTGCTGACTCACTGATAGGACACAAAAAAGTTAGGATATGGAAGTTCACCTCCTCTCTCTATAATATGATTCCAGTATTGTATAGGTACCTGAAACCTGCTTGTGCTTTGTAAAACTTTCATTTCCTTGCTTTGGAATCAAAGGAAGGGAAAGACCAACCACTTTTATAAGCTTATCTTTTCACATAATTTACAGAGGAATTTGTCTACACCTGAGTGACATACCAGAGGCACAGAGAAATTTGTAGTGAGGTACTGCTGGCAATCTCATATGGGTAATTAGTCCTGCTGATGTCCAGAGCACAGCATAGGCTGCTGTAAACAAGACAGAAAGGTGCAAAACTATTTTCCATTGTCTTTATTGCAGAAAAGAAGAAAACTTACACTGATTTACAGCTGCTTCCAATGCAGCCATGCCTTCCATAGCAAAACAGAGCAGCTAGATCAGTCAGTGGTTCAAAGGCAGTTGTCACCTTTTTTGACAAATGTACATAAGCATCATCACAATGTTGAAATACTAAGCTTTAAACTTTAAATGTTTGTTGTTTATACTACTTTACATTGGACGGTGCAGTGGCGCAGCTGTAGTGTTATCACCTCACAGCAAGAGGTTCTCTTTTTTGATTCTCGGCTAGGGTGCCTTCTGTGTGGAGTTTGCATGTCCTCCCTGATTTCATGTGAGTTTCCGCTGGGTGCTCCGATTTCCTCCCACGTTACAAAGACATGCATCTAGAGCCTTTCTTCCCGGGCCTCCGCTGAAAATTGGCTTTGTTCCAAGTCGGACTTTCCCAGTTAACAAATGTTAAATAAATAAATAAATTTGAATGTAGCATCAAACATGTCTGTGACATTTAGAGAAAAGTCAGAAAATATTTTTTTCTTGTAATCCTTGTAAAGTATCAGCACATTTACCAAAGTGTGGGGGGAAGTGCTGTCAATTCATTTTGTGCTGCAAAAAAATACTTTCAACAAAGGCCTGCAATTTAGCTACTTTTTTTATTCCAGCTGTATAATTCCTTAATATACTGTAAAACAAGCCCTGATACACATACAAATGAGTATAATTCAAGAAATAAAAGAAGCAGTCCTGTTACAGACAGTGTATAACATGACAGTGACTGACACTAATCCCATTATATGACAATGGCGTGGTAATACACCACTAAATCCTTATGTCTAGCATGACTCATAGATTATGAGAATAGAGAGGTCTGAAGAAAGAAAATTCCTTGTGTCCTGTGGAATCCCGAACTGTTAGTTAACATAGGGGCTCTGAGTCTAATTCTCGGAATTTTCTACATGGTATGGCTATTAAACATGATGGATTTAGCACCATGGTCAAGGAGATAGTCACTCACAATTGGGCTATTCTGAAGCTGGATGAGGACTTACAACATCATCTAGGAGACAAACCAACATTTGTTCACAAAATGCATAGTAATCTAAAAGAGGTGTTAGAAAAGTGCAAACCATCACAGAGGGCAGGCACAACCAAGTGTGGCAGGTGTAACTACTACAAGTACATTTTGGAGAAAGATAAAGTCATTTTAAAAATGTTACATCAAAATGTTGTTACCCTAATGAAGGGAGTTTGTAACACCACAGGTTTGGTCTGTATTGCAGTGTGCAACCAATGTAGTGAGTTTTATTTTGGTAAGACTAAGAGGAAATTGGATAAAAGAATCTATGAACATTTTTATGATATGAGAAGGGGTAATTTAAATAATGCCCTATTCAAATACTCACAGTCCTGTATTGGTTTTAAAAAAAAAAATTTTGGTTTCTTAGAATTAGTTCCGAAGGATCCTAGGGGGTTCTTGGGAGAACCGACTCGAATACAAAGAACCTTTGTAGCAACTGAGACTAGATGCCATAGTTAAGCCTGTCTCAATGAGTTTGCTTCCTTACAACCTGTCCTTAGACTAAAAGCTGCTAAATTGTAGAATAATTACAACAGTATTATTTTTTGGCTGATGAAGTCTGTATTTTCCATGTCTTATATTAGTTTAGATAAAATACAGCTATATGATGTGTTTTGGTATATTTTTTATTGTAATGATTTTTTTAATGTTTGGAATACTTGTTAAACAATCTTGTGCTTGGTGCAAGTTTAGTTTTTAAGTATAAGGAAAATTTCATATAATTTTTTTTAATGCATTTGTTCACGTAGGTTCATTCACTTATTGATACACAATTAGCTTAATTTGATTCAATTGTTTTAATCTAATTGGAATTAGTAGGTCTATTTAAATAAGGTTTTTTCCTAGCAGTTGTTAGTTCTGAAGAAGTCCAGGGACAGATGAAAGCGCTCAACCATCTTTGTGGTTTATCTTAATAAACTTTTTTTTCCCATTGGATCATTTGGCTGCTTTACTGACTACGACACTTTTGGGATTGCAAGCTTTTTCTGGTGTCGTTTGTGCTGCACACTAAAGTTATGAAAATGGTATTGGATAGAAGTTTGGTAAAGGTAAAGTGAAAATATTGAATAATATATTAAAAGGAGAAAGAAAAGATTTAAAAATGTAAGAGAATGTAATTTTTGTGGAGGCTCACGTTACATAAATTACCAATTAATCAAATGATGAATTGTAAATAATATGAAGAAAGAAAATGTAAAATATATAGTGAAGAAAAAATGGGATATGATTTTTTGATATGTAAAAGAGCTAAGATGTTTTAGAAAAAGAGTGGAGGATTATTTGGAAAAGAAGGAGTGCAGAATATAAATAAGAAAATGATTTTACATGGATCTTATGATTTGTTAGGAAATATAAATGTAGGTAATAATGAAAAAAGAGGGTCTGTGCATATGTTTGGTTTATTTGGAAAGTGAGGTATGGGGAAGTATTAATTAATAAAATGTGATAATGCTAGAATAAAGATAGACTCCTCAAACACTGAAACATTTTACAACAAAGCTAAAATAGTATCATTTCCAAAAAAATTTTAATGGATGCTAGTTAAAACCCATGAAACATGGCTAATTTCTCTACTACAGTTCTCACACTGATAGTTGTTCGCATTCCTATGTGTTGTTATGTAGTACCACTTGTAAATATCCTCATACTGAACCAGTTGTAAATATAGACATTTAGAGGAGACAATACTCAACTTGTTGATATTGTAATTGAATGTATGTATTTCATCCTGTTGCTGTTGCAACTGTAATTATTAATATAAACAATTCAGTGACTATCTAGCTGTCTTTTGTCCCTCTTCAGAGTTTGGGTAATAGCTGAAATGGATCCGTTGACCTGTCTACTACCCAATTAACAAACAAATAGATAGATAAATAAATACAGAAATAAATAAGCTTAAAGCAAAGTGTTTTTAAACACTTTTATTGCATTATCACTTGTTACATAGGCATACTTACATTTATATATAAGAAGTCAAACCATATTAACAAGTTCACATTTACAGACATTATACATCACATGGATTGTTCTGTACCATATAATCAAAGCATCATTGCATAAATTGTTCAATTCCTGCCTTCCCTTAAACCTCATTCTTACTTTAAAACATTTTCTGCATGTATCGTTCCCACAATTTCTATTTTTTTCTATGTAATTTACTCCTCCCCTTTTCTAAAGATCACGCTTTCTGTTCTTTTATCTTTCTTACAGTATTCACTAATTCATGTATAGTTGGCTTATACTTTGATTTCCATTTTGTAGTAATTGCTTTTTTGACAGCCGCCAGAATTAAACTTAACAAGGCCTTAATATGTCTAGGCAATTTGGATCCTGTATGTCAGCTCAAAAAATAATCTCTCTAGTTACACTCATTTGCTGGCCCATATACTCTGAAGGGAATTTTTAAAGTCTGCCAACTCATTACACTCTGAGAAAATGTTTTACCAGGTACCACTTTCTTCCCCATGAGGCCCCAGAATTTGCCATCTACCTGAGGAAAAATCCTTTGAGGTCTGCTTGTGGTATAAAAGTATCTATGCAAACACTTCCAGGCAAAAATCCTAAGTCTTCTAGATTTTGTTGCATATTTGGGAGGTATACATATGTCTTCCCATTGTTTCTTTGTGAATTGCTTTTCTAATCTCTCTTCCCAACATTTTCTGACCTTTTCTGACTGATTCCTATAATTATTGTGCAATATTTTATATACCCTACTAATTATCTCCTTTTTAGCAGCCGCTACTGTTCTTGATTCAGTTAAAAACTCAGCCAGTACAGGTCTTTCATTTAGGATGCCCCTATCCCTTTTTCTTTGTTTATACTTTGATATCAGTCCCTGATGGGAAAGGCAAGCACTAGCTTGCAATCCAAATGTCTTCTTGGCCTGTTCCCATTCTGTTACCTTTCCCTCTCTAATTATTTGTTCCCAATACCTTGGTTCCTTAGCCAGCTTCTTCCAGTAAATTTATTGCCTGTTCTCTGTACCCTAATTACAATCATCTCCTTTGGA
Source organism: Protopterus annectens (assembly GCF_019279795.1). Lineage (NCBI taxonomy): Eukaryota > Metazoa > Chordata > Ceratodontiformes > Protopteridae > Protopterus > Protopterus annectens. The sequence goes on along the minus strand of NC_056735.1, from coordinate 723,516,619 downwards.
AGACTCTCCTTTCTCCATTCTCATGTTGGCTTAGTACTACTGTATGAATATAATATTCTGTATGACTGTTGTTATTCTCCTTAAGGATTTGCATCCAAAATCCCACTCTTTCCTTATTTCTTGAGTTACCCCCCTGCTTTGTCATCATCATCATCATCTCTTTCTATTTTGAACTGTAGCTTTCTGCTTGTGTTATGTGTAACACAAATGCTTCTATTACCCTGCTCATAAAATCTCAGCTTACTCTGTCAAATACTTTTCTGCATTAAGACCCACCAACAGCAGCAGAATTTTCTTGTATTCTGTTTCCCTCTGGATCATCATTGTTCTGTTAATGTTGTCAAATGTTTGCTTCTTGTCAACAAAACCACATTGATCCATATCTATCAATGTTGGCATCGCCGTTGCCATTCATTTAGCAATTATAAACATAAACACTTTATAATCACGGTTTAAAATTGAAATGAGCCTATATGAAGATGGATTTGATGAGTCTTTACTGTTGTTGGGTATTACACACACCACAGGTTTTTTTCCAGGATGTTGGTGGCTCCCCTCCTTTTAAAATACCATTAAACAAAGCCTTCCAGAGCTTTATTGCTTTTTTCTGTCCTACCTTCCAAACTTCCACCGGAATAGCAAAACTTCCTGGAGACTTTCCTGCAGATTGGTTATACATCACCATTTTTATGTCATCCCCTCCTGTCGTAACTGTTAATTGTTGAGCCTCATCTTCCTCTAAACTTGGATTATTTAAATCTTGCATAAATATTTCCGTTTTTGCTTTTTTTTTTTTTATTTCCCCACTTCTCTGCTATATACAAATTCTCATAAAATTTCTGAAATAGTTCTACTACTTCTATAGGATCTCTGGTTACTTTTCTTGTTATAGACAACAACATTTTCTACCTACTGTTGCCTACGTCATTATACCAAAAGTTTTTGTGCTCTGGAGTTATTATCAAAAAAAAAAAAAACAGTTACTTAACAGTAATCCTTCTAAACTCATGCATATTATCCAGGTGTTCCCTCTTTAGCAGTCTGCAACTTCACCTCTTCTTGTTCTGTAAGACTGCCCTTATTCTCTAATATTTTAACCTTTGTCAGCCCCTCTAAATAATTCTGGTTATTCTTAACCAGATCTCTTTTTCTTTTAGTTCTACCTTCTTTTTGAACTCCACTTTCATTTTATCCCACTCACTAGGTGTAACTTCTGGAGTACTTTCTATTTACCCTAATAACTCCTAAATAGTTTCCACTACCCATTCCTAAAGTTCTTCTCATTTTAACAGGTAGATGGGGAAGTACCAGTGGTTCATCTTTACTTCATTTCCCTATATTTTTATCTTAATAATTACTAGTGTACAATCTGAAATAATCATTGGATGTGGGTCAAAGTTCTCAATTAAATCCACATGTTCTTATGAAATAATCCCTGAATGATTTCAAATCACTACTGCATGGTAGCTAGATATTAGTCCTATAGCTAACCAAGTTTGCTGATGGTTGAAGATAGGGGCAGTTATCAAATCCCTGATATTCAAATTCTCCACCAAGAGCTAGCATAAGCAGATGCTTTGTGTGTTAACATAGTCAAGCCTAAAACACCTTTTTTTGTATACTACCAGTTTACACCCATACTGCCTAATAGCATTCAGAACTATGTTGGGTCTGGCTTATTTAACTTAGTGACTTACCAGCTAATAACAGGCAGTATTAGAAAGGCCAAAGAATTATTAATAAAATGACATTAAGATTGCTCGTCTAAGATGTCCTGCAGTGGAGAAATTAATCTTTGTTTGCAACGTATTATTCATATTTTCATAACCGAGAGACCTATATGTTATTGAGGTATATAGTGTGAAACACCAATGTGGGACACAGGAAAATTCACTGTCAGTGCTGGTTTATGTCACACCATACTGGACATATTGCTAGCTGTTTGCTAGTAATTATGAAAATAAGCAATATTTCCATATTTGTTTAATACTTAAAAAAAACAAGTGACTAACAAACTATTGTATGACATAAAGTGAAACCTTATATGTTTTTGACGAAAACTGTCTTTAATATTTGCACTGTAAGTTGCGCTTCTTAAGAGATATCCAGTATTATTTGTTTCGATAATTATACAATTAAGAATATATTTCACGTTTTTGTAAATATATCAGTAAATATGCACTTCTAGAGGAATATCATGTTGTCATGTGAAAACTTATGCCTGGTTAACAAAAATGTTTTTATTGTATGAAAATTTGTTTGTGAAAGTTTATAAAAATATAATTTGGGGGTCTGTGTGCATTATAATAAATTACAGTATTTATGGAAAAAACTATGACTGCACTAACTATTATCACCGTAAAGAATTCTTACTAGTAACATTGCTATTTGTACAGTTTAATAACTTTTATTTTTCATAAAATATTTATATTTATCTTATGCTTTTTAAGTTTGTTTTTCAGAAAATGCTCTGGAAAGCAAGATGTGTTTAGGCTGCTAGAGGTGTGACATTCCACACCACATAGATATTAATGAGTTAATCATGAGTTTATCCTCAATGCCAACATGTGCTGTGCAGTATAGTTTCTTTTGTTAAATTCAGTACTACTGCAGATAATGTTTCAGTTAAATCGGGGTCTTGGATGCTGACAACAGATTCTCCTTTGACCACCATGTCTTTGGTAGTTAGAAAATCCTTCTGACTTGAACAGCTTATCATTTGAAATGTCTCCTCAAGGTCCGAATACATTATAATTCCATTTTATTCCTCCCTTATTATGCCAGCCATTGAATACAGTACCCCCTTTACCATATACATGACTAAGCATCTAAATAAACTCTAGAGACCTCAGTGTTTCTTAACCAAAAAGATCTCAGATCTTATTATCCTTAACTGTTCTGATTATAGATTAAAAGCCTTATCCTAATTACTGTGCTAGATTAAAAGCCTTATCCCTTCATCCAGTGTAATATAGACATGTGAGGACTGATCTCTGCTTAGCTTTCCATGCTCTGAATGACTCAGCAATCTTTGAACTCCTTCACCCAAACAGAACAAGTAGTAAAGGAAATAGCCACTCTAGAGACCTATACCTATACTACTGCATTGTCATCGCCAACTGGCATGACAGGTATATAACCCAACATATTATCTGTTTGTGGAAAAGGCTGCTCTTACATATCAGGCAATCTTTAAAACTACTCCAGATTTCTGGATGGGTGATCACAAATGTTTGCCTGTGATATGTGAGTAAGATCATCTTAATAGGGGACATTGGTAGTTGCCATTAGTACCGGGTGATGTAGCTGAGACTCATGATGGCCTCCTTGGCAATAAGATTAGTAAGAATCTATGAATCTATCAAACTAATGGCATTCCACTGTCTGAATTGTTCAACCTTTTAGTTGCTTAATTATCTAAATGCTAAATTATTACCTCTGCTGTGGGGTCAAAACATCAAGCTGTACTCAAAAAGTAACCTAAGTCTGTTTCATACTATTCAAATCTCACCGTGCATTTCTGTCTTACACAGTCTGCATTATCACCCTGCTACCGAAGCCTAAGTTCACCACTCCCAGGAATTTAACTAATCTCAACTGTTCATGGGAAGCTGCTCCAGTCTTAAATGAAAAAGTGTCATACTGGTGAGTATCTAACTACAACCAAACCATTTAGAAACAGTTCACCAGACTGATAAATTGTCACAAGGTGTTTCATCTACATGCTTCAAAAATGCTGCACCCCATACATATTGTTTGTTGAATATAATGGGTAACTCATGGTCTGAAATCCCAGTGTATCCCAGTATGTACCCAAAAGGCTCTGCAATACCACTTATGTCTTGCATGCCATCTGAATCAGTTTTGCTTTTATCTATATAATCTCTTAAGTCCACACGGGTTGGGAGGGTGGCCTAATGGTTAAGGTGTTTGCCTTACAAACACAAGGTGCAGGGTTTGAGTCTCACAAGGGATAATTGGCTAGGCTTAAAATGGCTCGCAAGGGCAGTTAGCCTAGTACTAATCTATGAACCTATAATATGTTAAGATTCTAAAACAGTACCTGATTGCCAAACGAGGCCATAGGTTCAGGTGCCTTCTTTCTATGTATCAGCTGGGACAACCTAAAGACTAGACAGTAAAGCAACATGTAGACCACCCTACATAACACAATTCCCTCACTGAGGATACAAAACATTGGAGAAATAAGATTATTGTCTGTGAAACTCTTCAGGGAAATGGAACTCTGAGCATCTGGCACCCTGCTTAATAAAATCAACTCTGAGGATGCTGAAATGGACACTTACCCTTGTAACATTCTTTGCTGAACAAAGTGCACTTTTGTCCAAATGTACATTATCACACATCATTATTTATTTTATTTTTTTATTTTTTAATTTATATTAGTTTACTGGGGTAGTGCAGTGATCAGTAATGACCATTTACAGGCATTTGCCTTCTCCTACTTAAAATGAATGAATGAAATATCACTGATGTCCTTCAAGGATGCATCTGCAGTCATAACATATGGGTTGTCCTGCCTCAGGCAGCCCTTCGGTCGGCCAGATTCCAAAGTCTGGGTCTGGCCTCGGCTGATGTCGCACCTTCCCTGACGTCAGAGCGTCTGGGGTATAAAAGCATCAGCCGACGCCATTTTCCTCAGTCTTTCTTGCCGCGCGGTGCCCGAAGCAGAAGCTGTTCGCAAGTGCCGGTCGGTCAGATCCAGTGATTTCAGCTACCGAAGACTTCGAAAAAGCTAAGTACCCCGTTGGGGACTCTTTCTTACCTCAGCCGATGTCAGATAAAGTAAATAATTGTTTAACTTGTGGGAAACAAATACCTCATAAGGATTTCCATTCCTACTGCCTTCCTTTATTAGGCCCAGACCACGACGTATCGTCCTGTTCAGCCTGTGCTTCCTTCAACCGACGAACTCTTAGACGTCGGTCGGAGTTTGCAGAGGAATTTTTTGGGGCTAGTTTTGCATATAAAATGCCGTCGGAGACTCCGACATCACATTTAGTGAAAAAAACGGAAGGACAAGGACCGACACTCGCGGCCCGCGGTTTCGGCTGAAACCACGGTAAGGCCTATCGCGAGTGTCTCGGTTTCGGCCGAAACCGAGTCCTCGGAGATTTCTTCATCCAAAACCACTCAACCGACCACCGCAGCCCGGGAGGCCCCGGCTGAGTCGGCTACCGAGCTACCTACTGAAACCAGTGTCCAGGATATGTCCGACACCATACCTTTGGACATATCTACTCCTGCACGTGGGGCAGCTAGGCCCCCTGTTTCCATGTCCATTAAGGCCTTTTCTAGGGCTAAAGCTGCTAAACTTTCTAAAGCTTTGCCTCCCAAGACTACCTCCCAGAGGCCTTCCTCTAGTTCTCAGATCCTCAGCCTTGCAGAGGACCTTATCTCTTTAATTAGAGGTTCACAACCTCACCCGGACAGGGCCTCTCACCCTCCACCAGACAAAAGGCCCAGGACTGAGCCTTCTGACCCACACTCTTCAGATGAGTCCACGGATGGTTCTGAGTTGTCAGACCACCAGGAGGAGGCTTTTTCACCCTATGAGGATTCTGATGCTGAAGAATCTATCCCTCCGGCCTCCCCTCCTGAAGAGTTTTCCTTTGGTGAGACTCTACACTCCATGAGAGAGCATTTTCAATGGCAAGGTCAGGAATTCTCTGATTCTAGAATAAGATTAAGGACCCTTTTACATTTGCCTCAGCATAGGCCCTTAGCTATACCTCCTGTTTTGAATGTAATTGATGATGTGTACAATGATGTCAGTACAGCCCCTGATACTCTCCCCCCCGGCCCCTGCCAAACCTGATAGATACTACAGGGTCCCGGATTCTCACTTCCATCTGTATAAAGCCCATTCTGCAGACCCAGAAACTATTACTCTGGGCCCTAAGGGGTTGCGGCTGCCACTGCCAAAAATCCTCTACCTCCTGAAAGAGAGTCTAGAGCTTTAGAGAGATGGGGAAAGAAGGTATATACTTCTGCAACTCTTTCCGTCAGGGCACTAAATGGTCAATTTCATATGATACAGTACCAAGAGTATTTGTTAGATGAACTGAACAAGAAGCTTTCTTCTCCTGAGCCCCTTGACCGTAAATCCCTTCAGGATTTGGTACACAACTCGCAGCAGGTTAGTAATCATTTCTTAAAGTGTGGTTATGATGCATTGGAGGCTTCATTTAGGTCAGCTATGACTGGGGCAGTTATTCGTAGGCATGCCTGGCTGAAGGAACAATCTTTGCCAGACCATGTTAAAGCTAAACTCCTGGATGCTCCAATGGAGGAACAAAATTTATTTGGCTCCTCTGCTCAGGAGGTCTTAAAAAAGTATGAAGAAAAGGCAAAATCTGTGCAAACAGTTAAGGATTTCCTACAAGTACAACCACCGAGATTCAGCAGAAACTGGCCTACTAAGAATTGGTCCTTTCCAGACTCGGACAGAGCCCAGAGAGGCAGGAACAGACGCCCCAGAGGTAGAGGCCAATCTAGGGGCTCTTACAGAGGCCATCAGTGGCAGCCTGCCAACCAGAGAGGTAGTGCAACAGCAGCAACAACAACTACTACCCCAGGACAGGCTCAATGACTTTACTCTGAATCCGCCCACCAGGGCTCAACTGGAAGCACCCTTGGGCGGAAAGCTTGCTTTATTCTCAAGAAATTGGCATTATGTTACAAGGGACACATGGACACTGCAAATAATAGACAAAGGATACAGGTTCCACTTCCACACTTTGCCAAAAAGAAACGGAATGCCAAACCTACCACCAAATCAGAGGGCAGAGGCTTTAAAGCAGATCAACAACTTGCTTCAAATGAAAGCTATAGAAAAGGTGCCACTTTCAGAACAAGGCCAAGGATTTTACTCCAGACTATTCCTTGTACCAAGAAAAGAAAATCAATGGAGGCCTATTCTCGACCTGTCTGCACTGAATACTTACCTCATTGTGCCAAAATTCAAGATGCTGACCCTACAGCAACTTCTTCCCATGTTGGGCAAGGAGTCTTGGCTGGTGGCTCTAGATCTCAAGGAGGCATACCTGCACGTCCCTATTCGACCAAACTGCAGAAGACACCTCAGATTTCTTGCAGGATCAGAGCATTATCAATTCTCAGCATTGCCCTTTGGCTTATTTTGGAGTATTCACGAAATGCCTGGCATCAGTAATTGCACACTGCAGACTTCAGGGGATTCAAATCTACCCTTATCTGGACGACTGCCTTATACAAGCGGACAACAAGGTAAATTTGATAAAAGACTTGACCTATGCCATCCACCTACTACAGGCATTGGGATACACAGTCAACATCCAAAAATCAAGACTGGTTCCATCCCAAAGGATAACCTTTCTGGGTGCGGATCTAGACACAACCACCCAAATGGCCTTTCTCACAGAAGAAAAACAAAAACAACTTCCGGATTATTTCATGAATCTGACAAGACAAGCTCAGCTTACTGCAAGGAAAATCCTGCAGGCCCTGGGTTACATGGCATCCTGCATAATTCTGATACCACAGGTCAGGCTGCATATGAGAAAATTACAATGGTATCTAAGGAGTGTATGGTCTCAACACAATCACAGTTTGGAAACTTTGATACCAATCATTCCTTGCCTTCAAAAGGAATTCCTGTGGTGGGCTCAGGCCTGCCAGTCCAACAGAGGGTTGCCTTTCAACAAACCAAAAACAAAACAAACCATCACCACGGACGCTTCAGACCGAGGATGGGGAGTACACATGGAGGGCAAATGTATCCAAGGCCTATGGTCTCAAGGACAGCTACACATGCACATAAAAGAAAAGGAAATGCTGGCAGTGATGCATGCAATCGAGGCTTTCAAACCCTTCCTCCATCAAGGCCACCTGTTAATAAGGACAGACAACACCACGGTCATGTGGTACATAAACAAGCAGGGAGGCACACACTCCTACCCTCTATGCCGGCTGGCTATGAATCTATGGGAGCTATGCCTGAAACTCAATATCCAACTGCAGTCCCAGTTCGTGCCAGGAAAGGAAAATACACTGGCAGACAGCTTAAGCAGAACTACCATGGATGCACACGAATGGATGCTGCACCCAGACATCTTCCAACTCATAACAAAGGCATGGGGAACGCCGGAGATAGATCTGTTCGCCTCCCCCCTCAACCATCAACTGAAGACATTCTGCTCAAGGACATACCACCCACAAGCATGGAGGGTGGACTCTCTCTCTTTCAGCTGGAAAGCTCTAAAAGTATATGCCTTCCCACCTCTCCCTTTAATGTACAAGGTTCTACTGAAGATCAGGGAGGAACAGCCAAGAGTGATTCTGATAGCTCCAGACTGGCCAAGGCAACACTGGTATCCACTATTGAGGAGCATGTCACAGGCAAAACCATGGCCTCTCCCCTATGGCCTCTTCTGACGCAGAACAATTTCAAGATCATGCATCCCAACTTAAAAACATTGCAGCTAACTGCCTGGAAAATCCCTTAAATCCAAAACAAAATGTTTTATCACAGAGAGTGAAGGGCATTATCATGGAAGCTCGCCAGCCTTCCACAAGGAAGACATACTCAGCTAAATGGAAAAGATTTTTCATTTGGAACACATCAAAAGGCTTAGATGTGACAGTGGCAAGCATGACACATATTCTGGAATACTTAGCAGAACTGTTCCACAATGGCCTTTCCTATTCTTCCATTAAGATTCATGCCTCAGCAATTTCAGCAGAATACAGTGTGGATCCACCTATCTTCTCACACCCTCTCCTCAAGCAATTTCTGAGAGGGATAAAAAATATCAAGCCTCCAAGAAAACCCCCTTTACCTGCTTGGGATCTCAACTTTGTCTTGGAGAGACTAACACTTCCTCCCTTTGAACCAGCAGCATCAGCGGATCTACAGTTTCTGTCTTGGAAAACTGCATTCCTTCTGGCAATAACTTCAGCAAGAAGAGTATCTGAGTTACAAGCATTAATGGCAGTACAGCCATTTCTTATCTTCCATCAGGACAGAGTTACACTAAGAACTTAACCTACTTTTATGCCAAAGGTGGTATCTAGGGTATCCTTGAACCAAGCTATTCACTTGCCTACATTCTTCGCAAATCCACAGAATAGAGGGGAAAAACTTCTGCACACCCTGGATATACACAGACAACTACGCTACTACTTGGACAGAACTAAAAGTAGCAGAAAAACTGACCAACTATTTGTAGCATATGCTGCTGGGGTGCAAGGAAAAGCAATTTCCAAACAGACAATTTCAAAATGGATAGGAAATTGCATTCGATTTTGTTACTCCTTTCATGGAAAGTCAGTTCCTGCAAACATCAGGCCTCATTCCACAAGGGCCACGGCCACCACTACAGCCTTCCTACGAGGGGTGGCTACCAAGGACATTTTAGAAGCTGCTACTTGGAGCTCCGTGCATACATTTACCAAACATTACACTCTACCTTTATACTCCAGATCCAGAGCAGGCTTTGTTACTGCAGTCCTGCAGGGGATCTTAACTACACCATCTTTTTCTTAGTACCTCCTCCCCCAGATTAGCTATGGTATTCTACCCATATGTTATGACTGCAGATGCATCCTTGAAGGACATAGTACAGTTTTGTACCTACCATAAATGTAGATGTCCGATAGGTATGCATCTGCAGTCAGGTTTACCCTCCCTCCTACCCTCTGTGGTATTCCTAGGGTGTTTACCCTCTTTCAGCTAGCTGGGGAATCTGTTATGGTGTATTTGTTTGTATATACATGTATATATATATATATATATATATATCTATATATATATATATATATATATATATATATATATATATATATATACAATTTTGCAAATGTTTGGAATTCTATTGCATTTATCCAAATTTAGCCTTCCTAGAGGGCACCTGGCATCTGGGGCAAGAAAAACGGAGGAAAATGGCGTCGGCTGATGCTTTTATACCCGAGACGCTCTGACGTCAGGGAAGATGCGACATCAGCCGAGGCCAGACCCAGACTTTGGAATCCGGCCGACCGAAGGTCTGCCTGAGGCAGGACAACCCATATGTTATGACTGCAGATGCATACCTATTGGACATCTACATTTATGGTAGGTACAAAACTGTACTTTTTGCTTCTAGCAAGAGTAAGGTGGCTCCTCATTAGATAGTACTGCACTTTTGTCTTGCAACCTCCTACACAAGCTGCAAAATTATTGACATTCCCTTCCTCTGTCTTTCTAAACTCTACCCAGGATGCATCACAACTCCCATTAAAATACGTCCAGTACCTTTTGGATTACAGCAGTAAAACCTTCACCATTCACAGCCCTTGTTATTGAATGCTATCATTGGCAGCAACCATTCCCTGCTTACTTTGCCAGCCTTTATATAGTTTATTTATTTGTATTTGTTAACCAGGTAAGTAATTTGGTACAAAGATACTTTTTGCCACAACCCAGGCCTAAAAGGTAATGACACAAATACAGTATATTACTGTTTAAGAAATGCAATATACAGAAGCTATACAAAAGAATTACATTATTATATATGCAGTGTAAGAAGAGAATGTGCTAAATACAAGTGCACACATAAAACATGCTTAGAATATAGCTGAGCAATATAAGCAAATAAAAAGAATTTGAAAACACAGCAGTATAAATATTAGCAATATTTGATTGAAGGCAAGTTAAAATATACAGCACAAACAGTATAACATCATTACCATCCAGGTAGTTTATATAAGACATAATATAAAAAAAGCTCAGTACAAATACATTAACGTTATTACTTAGATTTGTCCACATGCAGGTAGAAATATTGCCATTGCCCCACATTTCTGGTCCTCCAATTACTGTGAATATGAATGACATTAGAAGAGACCAAACAAGCTAAAACGATAATTCTACACTGCTTACCTTTGTATAATTTTCAATGCCTTCTACTTTTATGTATTATTACCTTACGTGGTTTGTACACTATACATTTCTCAGTACTAACTATGCAGCTGCTTAACCTGATAATAGCTTTACTGTGCTTAAATATGTGATTACTATACACATAGGATTTTAATGGTATCTGCAAAAGTTTAGAGTGAATGTTCAGACATAACAAAGATGTGTTTAACAACTAAATGCTGTATGTCAGTGTGTTATACTCTTTAACCTAGAGGGTGGCTGAAAAGCTCCCCAAGTGGTCCTAAACACTTATCTGGCAAAAATAGACAGACAATAAGCAAGCAAACAAACAGGTTAATAGAAATGAAGCCTTACTATGTAAAGTTCAAACCATCTAAAACTCAATTCCATGTACCTCATCCACTTATCCATATCTAGCACCCCCCCAACAATGTCCATCTTTTTTCTCAATTTTCTGTGGATCCTGATGCTTGTTCCATTTGGATTCATTTTCAAAAAAGGCCATCTACTAGCCAAACCTTAAACTAGAGGGTTCCTCAATGACAATCTGAGTTTGTCCCCTGTCTCAACTGGAAATCCACAAATGGCCATATGCTACCTACACATTTCTAGTTTAGTATGTCTCTTTGGGCATGTTGTTGTTGTTGTTGTTGTGTCTTTCAGCTTTTCCCGGTTAGGGGTCACCACAGCAGAACTCCAGTTCGCTAATGATTGGCAGTAGATTTTTACGTGCCGAGTTGCCGACCCTGACGCACAACCTTCAACGAAGGTACGCCCATTCACGCATGTCTCCACACAGAAGAAGCTCTAACTGAGAATCGAATGGGACAACGTCTTACTGTGAGGCGACAACGCTACCGCAGCACCACCACCGCTTAGTATGTCTCTTTGGGCATATACTTTTTCATATCATATCTGTGACTGCTAACTGTTAAATGCCATGGTGGTACAGCGGTAGCATTGTTACCTCACAGCAAGAGGTTCTCCCGTTTGATTCTTGGCTGGGCCTGGGAAGTGCCTTCTGTTCTTCTGTGTGGAGTCTGCATGTCCTCCCCGTGGTTGGGTAGCGTTCGAAAGACATGCGTGCGTAAATGGGCGTGCCTTTGTTGAAGGTTGGGGCGTCGAGCTGGCACCTCGACGTTTCATAAAAATCTACTGCCAATCATTAGCGGACCAGAGTTCTGCTGTGGTGACCCCTTACCGGGAAAAGCCGAAAGACAAACAAAAATATCTGTGACTGCTAACCATTGCAATGTTCACTCCAGAGCTTTCCCCAAGTGAACAAATGCACCTGTCCTTCAGCTTTTCATGTTTTCTCTTCTCATTAAGAACAGAATGGGGAACTGCAGTCCATGCCAATATGTACTTTAGGTGGCAGATGCAGTGTTAGGATGCAAAAGTAAACAATGTTCAATAGTAATTATTAACCTTTTATCATGGGTGATTAATATTATCTCTCTTCTGCAAGTGCCTAGCATACTCAGTTTTAATATAGAAAAAAATCAACACAAAAACTATTTAATAATACATGGTGATGTATAGTGTTGGCAAACTTCATATGTCTCACATACACTGCACAACAAAATTTGCCTAAACTTAAACACAGATGCAAGAGTTTAATATTGCTGATCAGCAGATCTGCATGCAGTATTCACTTCAGCTCTAACCCATAGTAATGTATGATGTGCGTTAAACACAGCGTATGATATTCACATTCTTATACCCAGTTTACACAAAGAATCAGAAATAGTAGGACAACTCTTCATTCCAATGAAATGATAGCAGGTGTGTCCTGTTAAAAATGGACTATTCTGAGAGACAGCCTGTGAGTTCATCCATGAAGTCTTTTATCTCCTTTCACTCACAGGCTGTCTCTCAGAATAGTCCATTTTTAACAGGACAAGGGAAGACCATCATGAATAGAAACTAGATCAGGGGATCTTCCATGATTTGCTTCATCTGTGGGGTGTTCCTCAAGTAGACCTATTTATCTCTGATCTGAACAATCAGCTGGCAAGATTATAGTCCAGAACTGCTTGCAAGAATGCCTGGAAGACAGATGCTTTTCCCTCAATTGGACAAGCATATTATGTATGCTTTTCCACCCTTTCCATTAATATCCACGGTACAACTGAAGATTCATAAGGAATCCTCCAAGATCATTGGGGTGATTTCCTTCTGGCTCAGGCAACAGTAGCTCTCCCTTCTTAAAGAATTTTCCAGGAGCAATTACCACAAGCTTCTTCACAGAATGGATCTACTTACACAAGATCAGAGATGTTTGTAATGCCCCAACTCCAATCAATTTCAGTTGGATGATAGGGTCTTAATTCCCTGTAGGCACCTGTTTACTGAGGGTGTACTGATGGATGCAAGAAGTCCGCTACTAGAAAATCATACATTAGCAAATGGAAAAGGTTTTCCAGCTGGTGTCAACAACTTAACCAACACCCATTCACACTAGTTGTTCACTGGTTTTACAACATTTGTGTGAGTTACAATTCTATGACCTTTCTTATTTCTCGATCAGTGTTCATTTATTGGTCATTTTACAATGTCTGCCCATGGATCGTCCTCTTTCAATACATTCTCATGTCAAAATGTTTTTGAAAGGGGCTTTGCATAACAGACTTCCAAGAGAATGAGTGGCCTCTCATTCAGATCTTAATTTTGTGCTAGAGGAGCTAACACTTGCTCTATTTGAACAAGCTAAATTGGCTGACCTGAGGTTCATAACATGCAAAACAGTTTTACTGATTGCGCTGACCTCTACAAGAAGGGTATTTCAGTTACGAGGTCTTATGGTGAGTCCACCCTATCTCATTTTCCAGGGAGAGACAGGGTTTCTTTGAGAACTAATCATTCTTTAATGTCTAAAGTGGTATTCAGGTTTACTTTAAGCCAGACTATCCATCTCAGTGTTTTCTTTCCTGAACCAAAAAAATGAGGGAAAAAGGATACTCTATACCTTGGATGTCCAAAGAAAACTCTGGTACTGTCTTGACAGAATGAAATAATTCAGATCTTTGGATCAGTTGTTTATTTCTTGTGAAGGTAAGAAGATTGGACAACCTTTGTCAAAACAGAATATTTCCAAAGGGTTGCCTCCGGCTATCACATTTTGTTATACTCAACACAACAAAACTATTCTAGGCAGGGTCAAGGCCCACTAAACCAGGGCCTTGGCTTCATCTGTGACTTTTTGGAAAGGGTTGGAATGAAAAAGTATTCTAGAAACAGCAACTTTGTCATCTTTACATACTTTTACAAGGCACTACAAACTTGATTCCTTCTCTACATCTAGATCAGTCTTTGCAAGGACCGCTTTACAGGAACTCCTGGATCCTTCTCCTTCCACCTCCCAAAATTTGTAAGCCATATTAATCTACCCATATAGCTTAGGCTACTGCAGCAGTGTTCACTATGATGAACATAGTGCAGTTGTTTAAATTTACCATAAAGGTAGATGTTCAAATGATCACTGCTGCAGTAGCCACTCCTTCCCTCCATCCCCCCATCCTCCCTAGCTTTTGGTGTGTTATTTATGCTAGGATGTGGCAATTTATTTTTTGTTGTTTCTAGAATTGTCCACCCCCTCTTTTATGGCATGAAAGCGCTAAAGGGCTTGGCGTCCAAACCTGTTTAGTCAGCTTGGTTTGAGTTGAATAACAGTTTGGCATTGTAGAAGGTGCCCTGAAGCTTTGGAAGCTGGTTAGCTGTTATATCCTATGCAGTATATAATTTATTTATTTATTTAACATTTGTTTACCGGGAAAGTCTGACTGGGACAGAGCCCATTTTCAGCAGAGGCCTGATGAGAAAGGCTCCAGATACATATCTTTTGAATGTGGGGGGAAACTGAAGCACCCACAGGAAACCCATGAGAATGCAGGGAGGACATGCAGACTCCACACAAAAGATACCCCAGCCATGAATTGAACTGGAGAGTCTCTTGCTATGAGATGACAATGTTAACCGCTGCACCACTGTGCCAACACATATAGCTTAGGCTACTGCAGCAGTGATCATTCAAACAGCCACTGTTATGGTAATTTACTTACATGACTGTACTTTATTTTCCAAAAAAAAAAAAAAAAACATGTTTTCTTGGAAAAAGTGTCTACACAGTACATCTCTTATATGTAAATTCTTGTTTACTTTGTGTTTCACATTCAGATTCTATTTCTGCAGATTTGATAGCATCCTGTGTAATCTTGGAGGTGCTTAGTACATGGTCTGTCATTGTGGTTTGCAAGGATTTGTTGTTTGTTTTCAGTTGAAATTCTTTTCCACGTACTTATTGAAGGGCATTTTCAATTCCTTGCATTATTGTTATTTTTTCCTTACAGTTGATTTTTAATTAGGCCATTCTTCACTGTGACATCTTTTAGTAATTACATCTCTAAGTCACCACTGGTACATTTCTGACTTTTTTTTTTTTTTTTTTACTTTTCTCGTGCCATAATCTTTAGTATTTCCTCTAACAATTGTTCATGCTTCTATGGTAAATTCACTCTTTTTAATGTATTTGGTTATTGTAGTTCCTTAATTGGTTTGTATTTCAATAGCTGAACATATCTCCTTTGTGCATCTGTAAAAGCTCTGACCCATAGGCAGCTGGTGTGTTGTCTTGTAGGATCACAGATGTTGTGACATTTTTAAAGACACCCTCTTGCTACATGAATGTTTTATTAACATTATATAAATTTAATGTTGGTGCATCTGCAACTAATATTATAAGCATTTTAAAACTCCTTTCTTGCTCATAGTTCCATTCAGAGTTATATTTTGGTCTAACAGATTATTTAAAGGTATTGCCTCAGATATGTTAGAACAAACTATGCAAGATAATGTATAATTCCTGGAAACCTCCATGATGCACACATATCATAGGATTTTCACAGTTGTTCAGATCTTTTCTTTATCAGGCTTTGGTTACTATGATGATGTAATATGACCCATGTATTTCAGCCTCATTACTCTTATTTTACATTTGCTTTTTATGACTTCAAATTATGCTGTTGTGATTTATGCAACATTTCTGTCAGTCTGTTGTGATATTCTTTATGTGTTTGCTTTCTTGAACAATAATAGATTATCAGTTATGTTTACATCACTTTCCAAGTTTCCACTTACCTGTGAAATAGCTCCTGGAATACCTCTAATGGTGATGAAATACCAAATGGAAGTATATAAAAGCTGCATCTCCACAACTGCATACTAAATGGACACAAGTTTGAACTTACTTTTTTATCTTTATTTTCCAAAATTTCTGATTTGCAAGTAGTACTGGAAAAATCTTAGCATTTGGCATTATTGAAATCAGGCTGTCATATTTGGGTGCATAGCTTTAAGACTAATGAGCTAACTAGAATGATTTTCATGTCATGTGGACTATAGCTCATCTAGATAATTACCAATGGGAATATATATGTTATGAAGTTTAGAATAATATGGGTGTGTATGTTGCAATTAAGCCTCCTGACGTCCCATCACTTGATGTGAGATTGTTGAAATATTGGTATATATGTAGAAGTGAAGAAGTATACTTGATTTCAAGAATTTCTGTGTTCAGAACTATACGAGTATAATCTGAGTATAATACTGTTTGGAAACATGACTTAAGTTTATGTAAAAATAATAATAAAAAAAAAATAATAAAAAGTACTGAACCACCACGGCAAGGCAAAACTGTTTGTTAGAAACAACAAAAACTAAAAAGTAAGCACTTTCACGATGTACACATCACTTTATCAGACTAATGGTTACAAAAAGCAAGGATAATTTATATCCAAAGACAACCAATCAGATACTAGACCTGAAATCACTTAACAAAAGCACAACACTTAAAAACATATAAGGTAAAATAAATAAAATATAAAACAAATATAGAGGCAATCAGTTATAAGGCATTAACAACATATCAGTGTTTGAGTGGAAGTGCTTTTAAGAATGTTTTGAGTGATACAACACCGTTCAGACCAGGTGCGTTATCTGCATCGAACAATAACATCCATTTCTGTTCAGCTAACTCTGTATGATTTCTAATGTCTCCTTTTCTCATGTCTACATCTAAACTCTCAAGTACCAGAAATTTAAAAGTGTGTTCAACTCCATACTGCAGGACATGTTGTGCCAAAACATTGGTCTCTTTCTTATGTTAATGCTCAAGAATCCTTTTTCTCAGGGATCTATTTATTTTACCTATGTAAAAAGCATGACAAACTTGGCAACTACTAAAATAAACTATATTTGTGGTCTTGCAGTCTGCATAGAAATCCAGATTTATTTTGAACTTAGCATAAGGATGTATATAGACTATAAATGGGATAGGAGGAGCCACAGGATCGAGTCAAGCAACCACTACTCTATCCGAGCACAGGATTAATGGCACATCTTCTCAGAATGCATGTTTAGACTCTGTACAACCCCTCTGAGTGCATGATAATGAAGACGCAAATACTGCAGCAGTAGCTTCTTTTTCGGAAGTGGCCTCCCCAACATGTCCTAAAGGACAAGAACATTTGGAATTATTGGACTTTTTCACAATTTGTTGGACTTACAGGGGACTCTAAAGAAATGTCTATCATAAGTTCAAATGCCAAGACCAGGTGCTAAAGCAGCTATTACAGTGGCATGTAGGAATAATCCATTATCCTGGGAGGTTGCATGTGGATGCATATTGAAACAGGTGTGACTGATATGAGTTCTTCTATTCCCAGAGTCTTTATAATTCTTTTTCTACAAGCTTGCCCTTTTTTCAGTTTTAATATGAGCAGTTGTTAATAGTGTTAAGATTGTCACATTTGTGTATTTATTTGAAGCAGCATGTCTTCAGTGTTTTAAGTTGTTTTGCTCTTTTAGTGAGCTGTGAAGACAATGAAGTGACAAGTATGGCTGAGGGGGAAGTAAAAGAAGATATTATAGCAACAGAGGCAAGCATGGAAATGTTATCTTTCTATGATGCATATGGTAATGAATGATCTCCATTTAATTAAAAGCACCACCACTAACTATGACTTAAAGCTAAGAGCAATTGAGGAGCAGTTGACCTTCCAAAAGCAGGAACTTTCAGCTCAAAAGGTCTATAATGGTAAGCCACAAATCAGAGGTACCATGAAATTATTCTTTCAACTACGGCTGGAATCTAAGCTGGAAGATATAAAAAAATGGAGAGAGAAAGAACAATATTAGATTAATTGGGATGAGAGAGAGGGCAAAGGGCAAAGACCCTATGTGTTTTATCACAGAGAGACTTAAAAAAAACATGATGTCAGTTCTCATAATCCTGTTAATAGGTTCATAGGTTGGTACTAGTCTATCTGCCCAAAGGCATTTATAAGCCTAGCCAGAATGTGTTGGCTTTTGCCATCCCCTTGGATTAGTTCCCTGTGCCTCTGTCCAGCAGAGCCATTGGAGTAATCCCCGGGGTAAACTTTCTGTTTCCCATCCACTCGTCAAGGTTTGTCTTGAAGACTGTTAGTGTGGAGCTCTGCCTAATGTAGATTGGAATAGTGTTCCAAAGCATGGGAAGTCTCTGGGACAGGAATCTATCCCTCCAGTACATTGTGGTGAGGTTTAGATCCCTAGATCATGTTGCTCGAGGGGATATGGTTTTCTTTAGGTGGAGCATGTCCATCAATTCTGGGTTGGAGATGGCCTTGTATGTCAGGCAGAGATCACCTTTGAGTAGGCAGTATGCATCCGAGTACAGCTGGAATTTCTTCATTTGAGCTGCATAGGGCATCTGTTTGAGGCCAGTGATCCTCTTGGTGAGGTATTTCTGTGGTCTTTCCAGCTGTTGCAGGTGTCTTGTAAGGTACATCCCAAATGGGGAATTGTACTCTATGATGGGTCTGATGAGTGATGAGTAGAGGGGCACAATGACCTCTTTTGATCTGGATGCAAACCCTTTTGTGATTAGGTGGGCCACATAGAAGGATTTTCTAACCACTTTGGCAATGTGATTATCAAAGGAGAGATTACTATCTAATTGGGTCCCTAGATCCCTTATTACTTCTTCCGTATTTAGGGGACTACCACCTATGTGGTAGTTTGTGGGTACTTTGTTTTTTCCAGAGGGGATGACTATGCACTTTTTGGCATTTAGCTTGAGGCCATGGTTTTGACACCAGGTATCTGTCCCAGTGAGACCCTTTTGGAGGATGTCTGTGTCAGCCGGAGAGACAATTATAGCCCCTAGTTTGCAGTCATCTGCGAACTTGGTCAGCCATAGTCCTCCTGTGCTTGCCTGTACCTCTGAGAAGTATATGCCGAACAGGAGGGATCCTAGGACTGAGCCCTGGGGAATACTACTTGTAATCGGTTTAGATTCAGACCTAGCTCCTGCAACTCTTACCATGTGGGTTCTGTCCATGAGCCAGTTGGCAACCCATCTTGTGATGTAGGGATGTATGTTCAGGCTGGTGAGCTTGTCTATAATAACAGAATGAGGAATGGTGTCGAAGGCTTTTGTGAGGTCTAGGTAGGCTGTGTGGACCACCTTTCCCTCATCTATAGCCTTGGTAACTTGTCTCAAAGAAGTCCACCAGATTTAGGAGGCATGATCTGCTCTTAACAAAGGCGAACTGGGTATGGTCCAGTGTTTGGAGGTTCACATTGTCTCTGTTAGTGAGATCCATGATGATGCGCTCCACAGCCTTGCAGACCAAGCTAGTCAGGCTTATAGGACAATAGTTCCCAGGATCTGTTGTGGCTCCACCTTTGTGGAGTATAATAACCGTTGCTGTGCCCCACTCTATGGGTACATAGCCTGTAGAGAGGCTGAGTTTGAACAGTGTGTTTAGGTGTCGGGTTAGTTTATCTTTGAGCTCATGTAGGATGCAGCCTGAGACACCGTCCAGTCCCATTGATGCTGTGTTTTTGGCTTTGGAGAGGACTGTTTTAACCTGAATGTCTGTGATTTCAGGGGCACTACATTCTTATGGTATAGTTATGGGTCCTTTTGGGGGTGGGGGTGGGGTGAAGTTTGCACTGAACCTGTCTGCCAGGATGTTGGCGATATCAGTTGGTTCAGTGTATTTTGTGCCATTCTGCACTAACTCCGAGCAGATCTGAGAATTGCCACTTAGATTCTTGACATAGCTAAAGAATGCCTTGTGGTTATCTTTGGAGTCCTTGGCAATTTTTCTTTCAAAGCTAGCCTTGGATGATTTTATGAGGGATCATAGTTTCTTGGTGATACTGATCAAGGATGTCTTCCCTTCTTGGGATTTTACTCTTTTCTGTACTAGTTTCCTCCTTCTATTGATAGCTTGTTTATGGAAGGAGTCCACCAGACTGGTTTCCTTTTCTTGGAGGAGTGAGTCTTGGTTTTGCTTGGGATAGCATGATCCATGCATTCTTATAAGTGCCCGTAGAGTGCATTATTAAAGGATTTTGCAGCCTGGGCAGTGTTATCCTTTAGCATGGGGGTTTTGAAACTTTTCACCTCGGTCTTAAGTAACGTGGTTTGCTTTTGAAAAGTTTTTCACGTTGGTTTCCTTGACCGGGGGTGGGGGCAGAATGTGGATATCCAGAGTGATTAGTTTATTGTCAGAACTAACCAGCGAGGGGTTGACCTCCGGTGTGGAACACCGGTCACCCATGTTGGTGATGACCAGGTCCAATATGTTGTCACCTCTGGTGGGGGTGTTAACCAGTTGATCCAGGGCCTTTGAGTTTATAAATTCTAGGAAATGTTGGGCAAGGGAGTTAGTACTTGAGTAGTTCTCCCAGTTAATATTTGGGTAGTTGAAATCACCCAATATCAGGGTGTTTGGTAGGACCTTATGTTTCGCAGTGTATCCAGAAATGCGGAATGGGGGTCCTGGGACATGGTGAGTGATCTGTAGCAAGATACAATTTGAAATGCAGTTTTTCCCATTGTTAGTTGCACGTGGATGATCTCTTAAGCATTGTGCTATGCCACTAACCTGGAGGTGTGGGTATCCTTGATGTATATGGATACACCCCCCCCCCTTGTATTTTGGTCCAGGATTTGTGGCCAAAATGTATGATATGAGTTGTAGCCTGGTAGTGCTGGGGTGCTCTCTGGAGCCTTAAACCAGGTTACTGTTACTACAAATATAACAGTTTTCCACATACTGAGGAGTGCCTCAAGTGTGTGCATTTTGAGGTTTAGACTTCTGGTATTGCATTACCGTCAGTTTTTTGTTACTTGTGCTATTTACGGTGTTGGGTTTGTCTTTTGAGTTTTGCCTAAAAAAAGCACTATGGGGGTGGCAAGAGCCTTGGCCAGTATTCAAAAGCCTAAGGGTGACAGGTGCAAGCTGTCTCTAGTGAAGCAGTGTGGCTTGTAGAGCATGTCATCCCAGGTGGACAGACACTGGATCCCCTTTGAATGACACCAGAAGCTTAGTCAGTTGTTGAAATTGATAATTTTTTCTTTATACCATGGTATCATTCATGGTGAGGACAGGATGCTACTCAGGGTCAGGGTCATACCGGCCTGGGCTACATGATCAGAGAGCTCTTCCATGTCTCTTTTCATGTAGTCCAGGGAGGTACAGCTCAGGTCATTCACTCCAACATGGACAATGACTGAGTTGTATTCATACTTGTTCTGGAGTGACCTGAGTGCTTGCGTTATGTGGCGGATCCTGGCACCCAACAGGCAGCTAACAGTAACCTTCTCCTTGTTCAGCCTAGTGAGTGGGACATCAGTGTGCCTGACTATAGAGTTACCTATTACTAGTGTGTTTGGTATGTTGTTTTGCCTTAAGGGCTGTGATTGCGTGGCACACTGGTTTTGTGAAGTATGTGTTTCATGGTTTGTGTTGGGGGTTGGAGGTTACTTGGATAACTGCTTTGGAGGTCTCTGTTGCTTTTGAAGATTTTTATTTAGAGCCTCCGAGTATGTTTTTGTGTATTTATGTGTGTTTCTTGCCAGTGCTGGTTTCATAAGTCTATGTGAGACTGGTGGTGTGATGCAAGTAATTCCCTTCTTCTCTTGACTGTCTGTTCCAGTCTTGGGTTGAGATAGCTTAACTTCCAGTTTGGCTGTATAATTGCATCTCTCGCATGTATTAGTGTTTGGTGGTAGGAGGAGAGGGTTGTCTGTGTACATGAAGCAGTTGTAGCATTGCCTCAAAATGCCCAGATTCACCAGTTGGACTGGAGAGTACACCTGAAACTGCTCTTTGGACATGCCTGGATAGGTACAGTGAACTGTTTTACAGATTGGCTGGTAAAGTCAAATAGAGAGCCTTGTCCTTCTGTACAGTATGGGGGTCTAGTGCTAAGGTTTATTAGTGCTTGCTATGAGTTTTCAGCAAGTGACGGGCTGAGATGTGAATGGTTTGAGTGCTTAAGTTGAAAGTTTGTCTGGTTCCAAGGGAAAAAATTGAAGAGTACACTTTGTGGAGCCGGGAATAGTTATACCCTAGCTAACCGGCACTGCCCAGCACACAAAACCACGCTAATGTGTTTTTATAACAGGGAAATGAAAGAGATAGAAATTAGCCCAAAATGGCCAATAAACTACTAATTTCTGGGCTGAAACCACTCCTCCAGGGACAGATAGGCTGCTCAAAGCTCCCCTCTCTCACAGGTGAACAAAGTAACTTCCTTCTATCCAAGTAAGGTATGTGCAAACACAGAAACTTGTAACACAGCCTGAATTCAGCACTAACCTGAAAACTGGACTATACTAGCTTAGAAAGGCGGGAAACAAGTATTTTTTTTCAGAAAATATAGCAGATACAATCAAACAATACTTTAAATGCACAGAAATAGCTATTACACTTGAGTGTGTGGCCTACAACAGTTAAACAGGTAATTTAAACACAAAAACGACTTTGTTAAAGTGCAGGCAGTAAAATAAGTACAATATGTAGCTGGAACAAGCTTTTTAAATCACAGAAACTCTAAAAAAACTGTTTTTTAGGTGAATTAGCTAAAGACAGCAAGAAAATGCAGAAAAATGATACTTAATCACTCCAAAGTCTCCCTTTTGTCTCTCTGCTGCTGTAGAACTCTGCAGGGCACCAGGCATGAACTTGCTGAGCTGTATACAAGTGCAAAAAACCTTGGAAATGTGGTTTTTATAGCAGGGAAATGAAAGAGATAGCAATTAGCCCAAAATGGCCAATAAACTACTAATTTCTGGGCTGAAACCACTCCTCCAAGGACAGATAGGCTGCTCAACGCTCCCCTCTCTCACAGGTGAACAGAGAAACGTCCTTCTCTCCAAGTAAGGTATGAGGAAACACAGAAACTTGTACCACAGCCCTGAATTCAGCACTAACCTGAAAACTGGACTATACTAGCTTATAAAAGTGGGAAACAAGTATATTTTTTTGTTTTTTTTTTTTTTCAGAAAATAAAGCAGATACAATAAAAAAACACTTTAAATGTACAGAACCCCCCCCCACTTTAAATGCATATAAATGGCTATCACATTTGAGTGTGTAGCCTACAACAGTCAAACAGGTAATTTAAAAACAAAAACAACTTTGTTAAAGTGCAGGCAGTAAAATAAGTACATTATGTAGATGGAACAAGCTTTTTAAATCACAGAAACTCTAACAAATCGACGTTTTAGGCAGAATTAGCTAAAGGCAGCAAGAAAATGAAAAATGATACTTAATCACTCCATAGTCTCTCTTTTGTCTCCCTGCTGCTGTAGAACTCTACAAGGCATCAGGCAGGATCTTGCTGAGCTGTATACAAGTGCAAAAACCTTGCAAATGCATTTTTTATAGCAGGGAAATGAAAGACATAGAAATTAGCCCAAAATGGCCAATAAACTACTAATTTCTCATCTCAAACCACTCCTCCAGGGACAGATAGGCTGCTCAACACTCCCCTCTCTCACAGGTGAACAGGGAAACTTCCTTCTATCCAAGTAAGGTATGGGGAAACAGAAACTTGTAACACAGCCCTGAATTCAGCACTAACCTGAAAACTGGACTATACTAGCTTAGAAAGATGGGAAACAAGTTCATAGGTTCATACTAGGCTATCTGCCCTGTGGCATTTATAGGCCTAGCCCGATTGTGTTTGGCTTACACCACCCCTTGATTTGAGTATACTGTGTCCTTTTTAAAGTTTAGTTTACTGTGCCTCTGTCTAATAGTGTCACAGAAGTAATCCCCGGGACAAACCTATGATCCCCCATCCACTCATCAAGATTCTTCTTGAAGAGAGTCAGTGAGTTGCTCTGCCTAACATGAATTGGAATTCTATTCCAGAGCGAAGGGAGCCTCTGGGTTATGAATCTGTCCCTCCAGCATGTTCTGTTTATTTCTGTGCTGAGGTTCAAGTCCCTCGAGCGCGTGGCTCTAAGGGATTTAGATTTACTGAGGTGGAGCATGTCCATTAATTCTGGGTTGGGCATAGCTTTATATGTCAGGCACAGATCGCCTCGAAGTAGGCGGTATGCAACTGAGTAGAGCTGGAGTTTTTTTAACCGAGCAGCATATGGCATCTGTTTGAGTCCTTTGATCCTCCTGGTGAGGTACTTTTGGGGTCTTTTTAATTGCTGCAGGTGTCGGGTAAGGTACATCCCAAAGGGGGCATTGTATTCTATGATGGGCCTGATGAGGGATGAATAAAGGGGCACGATTACCTCTCTTGATCTAGATGTGAATCCTTTCATGATGAGGTGGGCTATGTAGAAGGTCTTTCTAACCACTTTGGTAATGTGGTTGTCAAAGGAGAGATTGCTATCAACTTGGGTCCCCAGATCCCTAATTACTTTCTCTGTACTTAATGGGTTACCACCTATGTGGTAATTTGTGGGCACATTGTTTTGCCAAAGGGTATGACTATACACTTTTTGGCATTTAGCTTTAGACCATGGCTCTGGCACCAGTTATCCATCTCTGCGAGACCTTTTTGAAGAATGTTTGTGTCAGCTGGAGAGTTGATTATGGCGCCCAGTTTGCAGTCATCTGCGAACTTGGTGAGCCATAGTCCTCCCACGTTGGCCTGTACCTCAGAAAAGTAAATACCGAACAAGAGAGGTCCCAGGACAGAACCTTGTGGGATGCCACTTGTGACCGGTTTCAAGTCTGACATGGCTGCAGTAACTTTGACTCTGTGGGTTCTGTCTTTGAGCCAGTTTGCGACCCATCTTGTGACATAGGGGTTTATATTTAGGCTGGATAGCTTATCTATGATGCCCGAGTGGGGTATTGTGTCAAATGCCTTTGCGAGGTCCAGATAGGCTGTGTGGAATACCTTCCCTTCATCTATGGCCTTGGTGACTGTTTCGAAGAAGTCGGCCAGGTTCAAAAGGCAGGATCTGCCCTTGACGAAGCCAAATTGGGTAGGATCTAGTGTCTGTAGGTCCCCAATGTCTTTGTTTATGAGTTCCATGATGATCCTCTCCATAGCCTTGCAGACTAGGCTAGTCAGGCTTATGGGGTGATAGTTTCCAGGGTCCATAGAGGCGCCACCTTTGTGGAGTGGGACCATTGTTGCTGTACGCCATTCTTTGGGCACATATCCTGCAGTGAGGCTGAGATTGTACAGCAGTTTTACTTGAGGGATTAGTTCTTCTTGGAGTTCATGTAGGACGCAACCCGGGAGGCCATCTGGTCCCATGGAAGCAGTGTTTTTTGCGTTGGAGAAGGCGGCCTTCACCTGAGCATCAGAGATGTTTGGGAGGCTGCACTCTGCTGGGATAGATACTTGCTCTTTTGGGGGGGGAGGGGGTGGAGAAGTTTGCACTGAACCTGTCTGCCAGGATATTGGCGATGTCTTTGGGTTCAGTGTATTTTTTGTCGTTTAGAATCAACTCAGAACAAGTCTGGGAGTTGCATCCCAGGTTCCTAACATAACTGAAAAAAGCCTTATGATTGTCTTTAGTGTCCTGTGCAATTTTTCTCTCGAAGCTGGCCTTGGAGGATTTTATGAGGGATCGTAATTTTTTGCTAGTACTGATCAGAGATGCCTTCCCTTTTAGGGATTTTGCTCTATCATGTAGTAGCTTCCTCCTTCTGTTGTACAGTTTATTTATGGCTGGGGTCCACCAGACTGGACGCCTGCTTTTGGATGATTGGGTCTTGATTTTGTTTGGGATAGCATGATCCATGCATTCCTGGAGATGTCCGTAGAATGCGTTTATATAGGATTCTGCAGTTTGGGCAGTAGTTTCCACTGGCCCTGGGGCCTTGAAGGATTCCACTTCGGTTTTGAGAAGTGTGAAGTTCGCTTCTTTTTCACTGTTTTCTGGGCTGGGGGTGGGGTCGGGATGTGGATATCCAGTGAAATTAATTTATGGACTGATCTTACCAATGAGGAATATACTTCTGGTATGGAGCATAGAGTCCCCATGTCGGTAATGATCAGGTCTAGTATGTTATCCCCTCTTGTGGGAGTGGTGACTAGTTGTTCCATAGCATTTGAGTTTAGAAATTCCAGGAACCTTTGGGCTAAGGTGCTGGGGCTTGAGTAATGCTCCCAGTCTATGTTTGGGTAGTTGAAGTCGCCCAATATAATGGTGTTCGGAGAGATCTTCATGTTCTCCAATGTTTTCTGGAAAGCCGAATGGGATTCCTGACTTTGAGAGGGTGGTCTGTAGGATGCTATAAACTGAAAAGCAGTCTTGCCCACTGTCAGTTGCACATGGATGGTCTCTGATACTTCGTGCAATGCCACTAACCTGGAGGTGTGGATATCCCTGATAAATATGGAAACTCCCCCTCCTTTTGTGGTTCGGTCCGGGTTTTGGAGCTGAAAAGCATGATATGAGGTATAACCTGGTAGTGCTGGGGTGCCCTCTGGAGCCTTGAACCAGGTTTCTGTCACTGCACAGATATCGATGTTCTCCATACTGAGGAGAGCTTCGAGTGCATGCATCTTGAGGTTGAGACTTCTGGCGTTTAGCAGCATTACTCTTAGTTTCTTGTTCCTTGTGCTTTCTATGGAGGTGGGTTTGACTTTTGAGCCTTGCCTAAAAAAGGCACTATGGGGGTGGCAAGAGCCTTTGCCAATATCCGAAAGCCCAGGGGTGACAGGTGCAAGCCGTCCCTAGTGAAGCAATGTGGCTTGTCGAGCATGTCATCCCAGGCTGACAGACACTGGATCCCCTTTGAATGACACCAAAATTTTAGCCAGTTGTTAAAATCGATCATTTTGTCTTTATACTGTGGCATCATTCTAGGTGAGGGTAAGATGCTGCTCAAAGTCAGGGTCATACTGGCCTGGGCTACATGATCAGAGAGCTCCTCTATGTCTCTTTTCATGTAGTCAAGGGAGGTACATCTCAGGTCATTCACGCCAGCATGTACAATGACTGAGTCATATTTGTATTTGCCTTGGTGTGACCTGAGTGCTTGCGCTATGTGGCGGATCCTAGCACCTGACAGGCAGCTCACTGTGACCTTCTCTTTATTCAGCCTGGTGAGCGGGACGTCAGTGTGTCTGACAATAGAGTCACCTATTACAAGAGTATTAGGTGTGTTATTCAGCCTTAAGGGCTGTGACTGCTTGGCACACTGACTTTGTGTGCTATGTGTTGTACGTGTTTTGTTTTGGGGTAGCGTTTGCTTGGATGTCTGCTTTGGAGGTCTCTGTTGCTTAGGTAAATTTTTATTTAGAGCTTCCGAGTATGTTTTTGTGTTTTTATGTGTTTGATTCGCTGTTGTGGTGGGACTATGTGATACTGGAATTGTGTTGTGTGAGGTTACCTTCTCCTCCTGACTGGTTACACCAGTTTTGAGATGAGAGAGCTCAGCCTCCAGTTTGGCTATATGGTTGCATCTCTCACATATATTTGAACCTGTTTGGAGGAGGAGAGGGTTGTCCATGTACATGAGACAGTTGTAGCATTGCCTCAAAATTCCTAGATTCACCTGCTGGACTGGAGAGGAAACCATTGACTGACCTTTGGATATGCTAGAGTAATATAGGGAACTGAATTAAAACGGACCAATAGGGGACAAGGTAATCGTAGAGAGTATAAGAGTAAGTAGTGCTTATGGTTTATTAGTGCTAACTTGTAAGATTACTTATTTGGACCAGTGAGGGGCCTTAGAATGAGAATATGGTGTTTAATTTGAGAGATAGAGCAGTTCTAAGAGAAAAAGTGAAAAGCAGACTTTGTGGAACCAGGAATAGTTTAAACCCAATTAGGCGGCACTGCCCGATGTTGCGCTATGTGCAAAAACACGCAAAACTGCGCAAAAGAGGGTTTTAAGAGAGGGAGATCAAGGAGTTTGGAATTGACCCAAAATGGCCAATAAAACTACAGTTTCAAGGCAGTAACCACTCCCACAGGGGCAGGCAGGCTGCTCAATGTTTATCACTGCCACTGATATACACAGAGACTTCCCTTTAGCCCAAGCAAACAACGGCCTCCAAGAAACTTACAAACAGTTCAGAACAGCAAATCTGTAACTGAACTTTTTTAAATCTCAGAAAAGTGGGAAAAAAGCAAGATTTTGTTGTTTTTTTTAAGGAAAGCAGAGGTTCACAAGTATCAACAAGTTAGAACAGTGCAGTAAATGACCCCACACTTGAGTGCTGGGCCAGAGACAGATAAAATGCAAGTTTTAAGAAAAAAACGATTTTAAAAATAAGTGCACGCAGGAAATTAAGTAATCAGCTCTAGGTTGTGTTCTGAATACAGTTACCAACACAGAAATCAAGTTTAACAAGCCAGAAAATGCTCAAAAGTAGGCGGCAATGCAGAAAAACTTAACAAAAAGTATATTTTATTTCAGAAAATAAAGCAGATACAATCAAAAAACACTTTAAATGCACAGAAATGGCTATCACACTTGAGTGCTACAACAGTTAAACAGGTAATTTAAACACAAAAATGACTTTGTTAAAGTGCAGGCAGTAAAATAAGTACATTATGTAGCTGGAACAAGCTTTTTAAATCACAGAAACTCTAAAAAATTGGCGTTTTAGGCGGAATTAGCTAAAGGCAGCAAAAAAATGCAGAAATATCATACTTAATCACTCCAAAGTCTCTCTTTTGTCTCTCTGCTGCTGTAGAACTCTGCAGGGCACCAGGCAGGAGCTTGCTGAGCTGTTTACAAGCGCAAAAAACTTGCAAATGCTTTTTTTATAGCTGGGAAATGAAAGAGATAGAAATTAGCCCAAAATGGCCAATAAACTACTAATTTCTGGGCTGTAACCACTCCTCCACGGACAGATAGGCTGCTCAAAGCTCCCCTCTCTCACAGGTGAACTGAGAAACTTCCTTCTATCCAAGTAAGGTATGGGCAAACACAGAAACTTGTAACATAGCCCTGAATTCAGCACTAACCTGAAAACTGGACTGCACTAGCTTAGAAAGGCGGGAAACAAGTATATTATTTGTTTGTTTTTTTTTTTTTGTTTTTAGAAAATAAAGCAGATACAATTAAAAAAACACTTTAAATGCAAATAAATGGCTATCACACTTGACTGTGTAGCCTTAGCTACAACAGGTAATTTAAACACAAAAATGACTTTGTTAAAGTGCAGGCAGTAAAATAAGTACAATATGTAGCTGGAACAAGCTTTTTAAATAACAGAAACTCTAAAAAAAAATCTGCGTTCTAGGCAGAGTTAGCTAAAGGCAGCAAGAAAATGCAGAAAAAATGATACTTAATCACTCCAAAGTCTGTCTTTTGTCTCTCTGCTGCTGTAGAACTCTGAAGGGCACCAGGCAGGAGCTTGTAATGGAAAGTTATGGCCTGTTATGGAAAGTATGCGCAGAATCAATTCAACAATAAGCAAACACTGCAATTTCAAAGCAGATGATCTTTAAGGGCCTTGATTATAACAACATGGAAAGGAATAAAAAGGGCACAAACCTGAAAATCAGAGGTTGTGCAGTTAGAATTATACCAGTCTATTACACTGCCCTGTACTGTCTCAGGGAGTGTTCATTGCCTTGATCTGGAGATGCAGGGTGCTGGGACTGCAAGTATAACTACATCTTCCCAGTGCTAAACATCAAATATAACAACCAGGTCTTTTTCTTGCAACTGCCTGCTAAAACTGCTACTGCAATTGATAATTTACTTAAGTCATTCAAAGTCAAGATGTTCAACAGAGATTGTTAGACAGGAATCAGATGAACTATAGAGGCTCCCTGTTTAATGACAAAAGAAGGAGAGCCCAGTAACATCTGTCTTATCAGGTTAGGCCAAAATAGGAAAGAACTTGACTGAAAAATGCAAGAAATCTAAGGGCCCACCTCACATATATATCTACATACATACATGCATATAGTGCTTTCTTCTTTAATTCTTTTTTTCCATTTGTTGACATGGATAGACTAACTGCGTAAAAATACCCTTTTCAGCTGAGGCCAAGGGAGAAAAGCTCCACACAAAATTATACACCATCATATATTAATTCAAAGAGTAAAAGTCATATAGGATAACAGTTGTGGTACAGCAACATAGGATTAAACAAAAACATTAAATAAAGTATGTGAACATAAATCAAATCATGCAATATTGTGATGTACCTACATTGACATGAACTGGATAAACATAAGTAACTCTACAATACAATAGGAGATATTTTGAAATAATAAAATTGAGTACTTTGTTGCCAAAGATCAAGTTGATGTGGAAAAAGAAAAAGTAATGCAGATAGATAATTACTGTTTAAGTTCTTTAAACAATTGTCTTGCTCTTTGTTGTCGCTTTTCTTTTGACTTTTTAATGTCCAAACAGATTGTGCATAGTCTAGAATTACCATATTTAAGTTTTTTTCTTATTCAAACTTGAATGTATAACTTTAACTTTAGCTTGTTAATGTTAAAATAGTTAGTGTTTAGTCTTTTATACCAGTTTGTATAACTTTTTAGCTTATTTTTATTGTATTATGGAGCTTTTCTTCCCGGAACTCTGCTGAAAAAGTGCTCTGGCTCAGTCAGACTTTCCCGGTCAGCAAGTATAAAATAAAATAAATAATAAATATGGTTAATATAGTATAAAAATGGCTGGTGTTAAGCAAAATTGGTTATTGCATCCATTATAGTTAATAACTGGTTTACACAATTAGCAGATAATAGAGAATTAAAGAAGACAGAAGAAATGAAGTGGACTTTGTTACACTGGACTTGGGGAACAAAGTTAACCTAAACAGAAATAGTGCTTGAGAAGCAAGCTTTGCAGTGCACATATAATGCAAAACTCAGAATTACAGAAACCAGGCTGAAAAGTTGATATAACGTAAGTGTATGTGTTAATGCTGAAGCCAAGGCTTAGATCGTTTTTCTGCTTCCATGCCAGACTCTGTTTCAGATGATTGCAAAATTAACATGTGGTGATGTTCTGGTTTCTTTCTTCCTACTGCATGCTTATTTGGATAGTTAAGATAAAGACCCTGAATAATTTTATATTATGGTGTTTATTTTTCCATGGAAAGACTTATTAAGAGATGGACTTCAGTGAAATGCTTGAGGAATGACTGTATGGCAGAAGCTGTAGAAGCCTGTACATAGCATTTTCATTTATAATTTGCAGCAGGTGTGTGTGTGTGTGTGTGTGTGTGTGTGTACATATATAAATATGTGTGTGTGTGTGTGTGTGTGTGTGTGTGTGTGTGTGTGTGTGTGTGTGTGTAAATATATATATATATATATATATATATATATATATATATATATATATATATATACACACACACACACACACACATATTATTAAAAGTGGATATTAAAAGTGTACACACCCCTGTTAAAATGCCAGTTTTTTTCTTATATAAAAAAAATGAGACCACAATAAATAATTTCAAACCTTTTCTCACTTTTAATGTGACCTATAACCTGTACAATTCAATTGAAAAACAAACAAATTTATTAGGGGAAAAGATATAAAAAATAAAAAACGTACAATAAGCTGGTGGCATAAGTATGCACACCCTTAAACTAATACTGTGTTGAAGTACCTTTTGATTTGATTACATCATTCAGTCTTCTTGGGTAGGAGTCAGCATGGCACATCTTGACTTGGCAATATTTGCTCACTCTTCCTTGCAAAAGCACTCCAAATCTGTCAGATTGTGAGGACAGCTCTTGTGCACAGCCCTCTTCCGGTCACCCTACAGATTTTCTGTTGGATTTAGGTCTGGGCTCTGGCTGGACCATTCCAAAACTTTAATTTTCTTGTAATGAAGCCATTCTTTTATTGATTTGGATGTATGCTTGGGGTAATTTTCATGTTGAAAGGTGAAATTCCTCTTCATCTTCAGCTTTCTAGCAGATGCCTGAAGGTTTTGGGCCAAAAGTGTCTGGTATTTGGAACTGTTCATAATTCTCTCCACCTTGACTAAAGCCCCAGTTCCAGCTGAAGAAAAGTAACCCCAAAGCATGATATTGCCACCACCATGCTTCACCGTGGGAATGGTGTTCTTTTGGTGATGTGAAGTGTTGTTTTTTACGCCAAAAGTACCTTTTGGAATTGTGGCCAAAAAGTTCAACCTTGGTTTCATCAGACCATAACACATTTTCCCACATGCTTTTGGGAGACTTGATGTATTGTTTTGCAAATTTTAGCCGGGTCTGGATGTTTTTCTTGTGTAAGAAGGCTTTCGTCTTGCAACCCTACCCCATAGTCCAAACATATGGAGAATATGAGAGATTGTTGTCACATGTAGTATACAACCAGTACTTGCCAGAAATTCCTGCAGCTCCTTCAGTGTTGCTGTAGGTCTCTTGGCAGACTCTCTAATCAGTCTTCTTTTTGTCTTTTCATCAATTTTGGAGGGATGTCCAGTTCTTTGCAACGTCACTGTTGTCCCATATTTTTTCCACTTTTTGATGACTGTCTTCTCCATGGTATATCCAATACTGTAGAATTTTTTTGTACCCTTCTCCTGACTGATAACTTTCAACAATGAGATCCCTTTGATGCTTTGTAAGCTCTTTGCGAACCATGGATTTTGCTGTAGCAGGCAACTGAGTAAATGTCAGGAAAATCCTACTAGGACAGCTGAACTTTATTTGGGCTTAATCAGAGTAAATGTCAGGAAAATCCTACTAGGACAGCTGAACTTTATTTGGGCTTAATCAGAGTCTCTTTAATTTATGGCAGGTGTGTACCCAAGAAGACTGAATGCTGTAATTAAATCAAAAGGTGCTTCAACAAAGTATTAGTTTAAGGGTGCACATACTTATGCAACCTGCTTATTGTACGTTTTTTATTTTTTATATTTTTCCCCTAACAGATTTGTTTGTTTTTCATTTGCATTTTACAGGTTATAGGTCACATTAAAGGTTCATAGGTTCAAAGGTAGGTACTAAGCTATCGGCCCAAAGGCCTAAGTAAACCTAACCAACAAGGGTCCCTGGCTTACACCACCCAAGAAAGTTATTTTCCTGTGCCACTGTCAAGCAGAGCCAGTGATCCCCGGGGTGTATTTCCTATTTCCCATCCACTCCTCAAGATTTTTCTTGAAGAGTGCTAATGAGGAGCTTTGCTTCACATAGATGGGTAACTTGTTCCAG
Source organism: Protopterus annectens (assembly GCF_019279795.1). Taxonomy (NCBI): domain Eukaryota; kingdom Metazoa; phylum Chordata; order Ceratodontiformes; family Protopteridae; genus Protopterus; species Protopterus annectens. The sequence goes on along the minus strand of NC_056735.1, from coordinate 723,483,269 downwards.
AGTCTCTGGGACAGGAATCTATCCCTCCAGCATGTCCTGTTTATTGTGGGGACAAAGTTTAGATCCCTAGAGCGTGTAGCTCGGAGGGATTGGGATTTCTCTGGGTGTAGCATGTCCAACAGCTCTGGGTTTGACATAGCTTTATATGTTAGGCAGAGATCACCTCGGAGCAGGTGATATGCTATGGAGTAAAGCTGGAGTTTTTTGAGATGGTCAGTGTAGGGCATCTGTTTGAGGCCACTAATCCTCTTGTGAGGTACTTCTGTGGCCTTTCCAGCTGCTGCAGATGTCTTGTGAGGTACATTCCAAAATGGGCATTGTACTCTATAATGGGTCTAATGAGTGTCAAGTAGAGGGGAACAGTGACCTCTTTTTTTCTGGATGAGAACCCTTTTGTGATGAGGTGTACCACAAAGAAGGACTTCTGACTTCTGTGGCGATGTGATTATCAAAGGAGAGACTACTGTCCACCTGGGTCTCAAGGTCTCTTATCACACATTCGTGTTAAGTAGACTGCTGCCTATGTGGTAGTTCATGGATACAGAGTTTTTACCAAAGGGGACGACAGTGCACTTTTTGGCATTGAGCTTGAGGCCACACACACACACACACACACACACACACACACACACACACACACACACACACACACACAAACATTAATACACATACATATATGTATGTGCAAATTTGCAATCTTCTGAAAGTTTTAGGGTTCTTTGTAAGTCAGTCTAATAAAGTCCATGTTAATAGCTGGTAGATGAAAGTACTTACGTTTGGAAATAAAAGAGTGCATAACCTTTATACAGTCTTTGTTTTTTTTTTCTTTTTTTTTAACTAGATATTTGAGTGATGGCATGCTGCATACTGAGGACTCAGAAATGTTATACTTTGTGCTGAATATAAAGGGAAACTAGTGCACGCCAGCTATATGCTGTACACACACACACACACACGCACACAATGTGTATGTGTCTGTGTATGTGTGTTTCTGTTATAGTAGATGGGTGGTCTTGAATTTATCAGCTGTACTATGGGGCAGAAACTGACTCCTTGGAGTTATAACTGTTTGAGAAAGAAGGACACACGTAAATGTTCATTCCTCACTTTTCAAGCCCTTACTAGTACTTAGCTCCCATACATGACAATCTTCCTATAAATCTGTGTCTACCTGTCCAGTCATCAAGTTTAGCCTTAAAGGTATTCAAAGGTAGTACTTTTCTTGACCTGTAGTGGCAACTTAATCCACTAGCCGGGAATAAGTTGAAGTAGGACCCCAGCAAAGTACTACCTTTGTCTACCCATCCAGTCATCAAGTTTAGCCTTAAAGGTATTCAAAGGTAGTACATTGCTTGACCTGTAGTGGTAACTTAATCTACTAGCCGGGAATAAGTTGAATTAGGACCCCAGCTCTCCACTGAGTCTTGTTTATTTGTTGGTATTGATTTAGATCCTTGGTGCTGGTGTTTGTAGAATCACTAATTTTGCAAAGAAAGAAAAAAAGAAATAGGACTGGGTCTTTCATGGCTTGAAAAGCAAGTCACAGGTTACCTCTGAGCAGCTGTAGACTACTGAGTATAACCAGGGTTATGCTAATCTATCAAGATAATTGAAAGATGCTAGGCCTTTGATTTTCTATGTAAGGAATCTTTGGAGCCTTTCTAGTTGACCAATATACCTTGATTTTATACATTCCTGAAATGGACATTATGTTAAATGGTGGGTCTGATAAGGAAAGAGTGCAGTGCAGGATGACTTCTTTGGATCTTGAAGACATTCCCTTGGAAATTATCTGGCTAAGTGGGAATGATTTCCTTACTATGCCGGAAATATGATTAAGAGAGAATTTTTGACATAAGTAACCAGGTCTATTATAACCATGTCTGCCTGAAGAGGATTACCATTTAAAAGATATGAGGTAGGAGCAGATTTTTAGCTGAATGATACTATGCTGCACTTTTTTTGCATTCCACTTGAGACGGTTTTCATTATACCAGCTATGTCAAAATTCTAACCCTTTCTGGTGCTATTTAGTATCCATGGATGAGCTGATTATAGTGTTCAGTGTGCAACCTTCAGCATACTTGGTCAGTCATACTTCTTGGATATTGCAGTGCATATCTTCACAATAAATACAGACCCAGAGAGTTCCTGCAAATGGTCAGTTGTCATTAGTATACTACCCCAATGTAAAATAAAATAAAAAATAAATGCCAGACAGGAGAGGACCTAGCATTGATCCCTACAGTACCCCACTAGTTACAATTTTACATTCAGAGATGGTATCAGCTACTTTCACAATCAGGATTCTGTTGGACAGCCAGTTTGCAATCAAGTGGATATTAAAGGAGTTTACATTAAGTTTGTATAACTTTTTAATAATACCAACAATGGGGAATAGTCTTAAAAGCTTTGGCCAGATCAAAGTAAGCAGTGTGCACTGAGTGACCACTGTCTGTGTCCCCTGTAATCTTTTCAAAGAAGTTTATTAGGTTCTCTTTGGTATCTATAGAAACCTTAAGCTCATACGCTGCTTTGCATTTTTAGTACATTCTTACATTCCTTGCTGATATGTTTCAGTGTGGTACTGAGATTAGGGGATGAGGTTTTCTTACAACTTTTCATCCTTTCCTTCTTTTTGTTATACAGCTTATTAATACAGGCATACCTCTCAACCTCTTAGCACAAGAAATCTGGACAAATCCAAAAATAATGGGGGGAGGGGAGCAAAGGCTCAAAAATTGGAACATATTTTAAATATTGCTCTTATAAACTCTGTCATTATTTAGTGAATTCAGTCCTCACTGATCTGACTGAAAACCACAAATTTTATGAGGAACCAACCAAAAATATTTGGCAAAAATTGGGACAGTTGAAAGGTATGCATGCAGGGGTTCGATCAAAGAGGTTTATTCCCAAATTTATGATTATATCTAGGACAGACAGGTACTGACTTTTTATGCAGCTGTTTAGGTGTTGGTGAAAGCAGGAGGTGAATGTACCAACCTTCTCTGTTGGAAATTGTGCATAGGTCTTCTACAAGCTGAAGAAGGTTTGCCCTGGTGAAGTCTGCAAATATTGTCCCATTTGGGGGTGAGTTAGTAACAATAGACCTGACAGAGAAGATGGCTGACTTGTAGACAAATTTAACTAGGGATTAAGAGTTGCATGGTGGAGTACATAGGGGCTAGATTTGTAAAGACCAGGTCAATGGGCATTACAACCTCTAGTGATTAGTTTTACAATTTGCTGTAGCACATTGCCATTAATAAAGTCAAGGAAATCCTAAGCATATCCATTTTTAGAAGTATAAGTGTGCCATTGATTGGGTAATTGAAATCCCCTAGCAAGAACTTATTTGGTTTGATATTTAACCCCATCAATGATGTTAATGTAATTTCCATGGTCTTTGATGGCCATTGATGGGGATCTGTATCATGTAATGAAGAAGTAGTTGGATTTCTTAATGGTGACTTTGGGGTCAGGAAAATGTATGGAACTGGCTACTTTCAAATCATAAGGTGGAGCAAGCAGTGTGGCTAGATGCTGGTTCTTCCTGAGGTAGCTGCTATGGGATTGTGCCCACATATAAGAAGTTAAAAATGATAAGCTAAGGTTGTGAGTAATTTGATGTGAGGTGATAGTATTTCCGACAGTGACAGACACTAACCCATAGTTACCCAAGAGCCCAAAGGAATAATAGAGACTAACTCTGGTATAGAAGGAGCCATGTCTCAGTGACTACACAAATATGAATGTTTGAGTTGCAGAAAGGCCTCAAGTTCAGGTATCTTTCTATTTAGACTCTTAGCATTCAGTAGTGCCACATTGATATTGTCCAAATTGGAGTTTGAGTTTGTTATACTGCAATGTCTAACAGAGGGACTCTGCCTTAAAAGGCACTATGGAGGCAGCAATGGCTTTAGCCAGTATGTTGAAGTCTTGTATGGAAGGGGTAAGCCATTCCTGGCAAAACAGAACGTCTTATCTACCATCTCATCCCAGGCTGACCCAAAGTGGATCCCCTTAGAATGGCAGCAGATAGTCAGCCAGTTATCTTGTCCTGGTATTTAGGCATCATTCTAGGTGAAGGTGAGATGCTAATAAAGAATAATGTCTTTCCTGCCGCTAACACATGTGTTACCATTCCTCAGGTCCTTCACTCTCATATGGGCAGCTACTGGGGTCACAGTCATTTTCGACTAGTTTAGGGACTCTTAGGATCCTTGATTTATCATGGATCATGGCAATAGACAAACTGTTCAAAGTTACTAAGTTTTTGTCCATTCTGGTGAGTGCTGAATCAGTACACTGACTATAGAGTCATCTATGACTAAAACATTTCCCCTGTGCAGAAATTGACTTAGTGGACTTTATTGGGTTAGGTCTGCTTTCCTGGTGATTCTTGGATGAACTGTGTAGATTTACAGTATTTGCATAAGGAAAGGAGTATGTGTTGCCTTGTGTGTTTGAGGTTGGAATCTTTTAGTGTGTGTTCTAGGAAGCTTTGCCAGTGTTTTAGTTTTTAGCATCAGCATAAGTTATGGGTTTAGCAGTGTGTTGTGACTGATGTGTTGTTGTGGAGTTATGATACTTACTCATAGTGACTGATGTGAGAGGTTTGCTTCCATGTTTCTTAAATATTTACATCTCTTTGCAGGTTGTAGTATCAAGTGATAGAAACAGTGAACAGTCAATAATCTGAAGGCATAAGATGTTTGTAGGGCACTTATGCAAAATGTGAAAGGTTTGGAAACTAGATGGTGAAACTTAAATGAACATGCTCCTGTAGTGTGATATTTCTAATGGTAAAAAGGGGTCAGGAAAGTGTATGGAACTGGCTACTAACAAATAATTAGATGGAGAAGGCAGTGTGGTTAGAGTCTGGGTCTTGCTGAGATAGCCTCTTTGGGATTTTGCCCACACATAGGACATCAAAATGATTTGGATTCTGTCAGTGTTTAAGTAGAATGTCTGATTTATTTGTGGAATTTATTTGATGTTTTTAAATGTGTGTTTAACATGCAGTTGCTCATGTTATTTGGAAATCTTAGTCATTTGAAAGAAGAAGAGGGAACATTTTTCTTGACATAGTAAAGCAAAGAAATGCTCTGTATCAAGAAGAGATTCATGGACAGCATTAAAAAGAGGAGTAGAAGCTTAAGTATTAGTCACTTGGAAGCTGC